>NC_140173.1:39227144-39239644 GCF_963971535.1 Notolepis coatsorum | reverse complement strand
AAGGCCACTTTAAATTAGTATAACAACAGGAACAGTGTATTGCACTACTAAAGCTACCTAGCATGTCCTATATGCTCTGTAAATACTATGTACAGATACCGAGATGTCACACCATGTTACCTGTTTATTGCACTGTTGTTTTTATTGGATTCTATTATATGTTGTACCACTGTATTTTTATTGGATTCTATTATATGTTGTACCACTGTATTGCACATCGTCGCGGGCAAGACCACCCGCATTTCATTGTATACCTGTATGCCGTGACAATTAAAACTCTTGACTTGACTTGACTTGACCATCTCTGAACCCGGCGATGAGCACAGCTCAGATCATGTGACGACCATCTCTGAACCCGGCGATGAGCACAGCTCAGATCATGTGAAGACCATCTCTGAACCCGGCGATGAGCACAGCTCAGATCATGTGAAGACCATCTCTGAACCCGGCGATGAGCACAGCTCAGATCATGTGAAGACCATCTCTGAACCCGGCGATGAGCACAGCTCAGATCATGTGAAGACCATCTCTGAACCCGGCAATGATCACAGCTCAGATCATGTCCCTGTGAAGACCATCTCTCCAAGTAATACCTCTTACCCCAAACATCCATGTCTTGCTGCCGAACCTGTGCCCCGTTTAGAACCTCTTTAGTTGTTACACAGTGTTAACCACTGCACCATGCTAATTTACCATGTACCATGTCAAACTACTTTTAGAGTGAACTACTAAAGTGAAACGTCACTTTAACATATGTTGCTCTGAAATGTGATAAGTGAGCCTCTATATTCACACTGAAGCTGCATGAGAGCATCAGAGGCCACATCTGCCCCATCATGCCACATCTGTCCCCAGCCGCGACTGTAGTGAGCGCTCTTTTATAACAACTTAATATCCCTAAAACATTAACACCTGTGCCAGACATGCCACTAGTACTGCTACTGGTAGAGAGAGAGAGAGAGAGAGAGAGAGAGAGAGAGAGAGAGAGAGAGAGAGAGAGAGAGAGAGAGAAATAGAGAGATGGAGAGGGAGAGAGAGATAAATAGAGAGAGATAGAAAGAGAGAGGGGGGGGGGGATAGATAGAGAGATATAGAGATATGGGGGGGGGGAGATACGGAGATAGATGAGAGGAAGGAGAGTTCAAGTTCAAGTTCAAGTTTCTTTAATAGTTGTCATACAGAAGTACAGAATACTTTTATACAAAATGCTTCTTACTGTTACGCTCCAGAGACTGTGCAAGACAAGATAAGTATGAAATAAAATAACATAGTATAGCATGTAAATTAGAAGTAAAAAATGAGGTCACAGTGTTCAGTATAGACATATGTACAATGTTCGATGCAGAATAGACGTAACTGAGTTACCATATAATATACAATACTATGCAGTGTACTAATATACAATACTATATAGTGCAAGACAGAAATGGGATGAGGTGCAATTTAGGTACAATTTACAGTAGGTGTACGAGTTGTAGTGCAAATCCTTTATCAATAAATATAAAGTGTGTTTGTGTGATCTAAAGTGTGGAGAGTGGGTGCTGCAGTGTGTTGTTTGTTTAAGTGAGTGTGTGCGTGTGGGTGTGTGTGCTGTGTGCATTTGATGGTTGTTGCATAGTGTTTATTGTTCGTTCAGCAGCCTGATGGCCTGGGGATAGAAGCTTCTTCTGAGTCTTTCTGTGCTCGCCTTAAGACTCCGATATCGCTTGCCTGACCGCAGCAGTTCAAAGAGGCAGTTGTTCGGGTGGCTGGAGTCCTTGATGATTCTCTTAGCCTTCCCCCTGCACCGCTTGTTGTAAATGTTCTGGAGGGTGGGAAGCCCCCCTCCAATTGTGCGTTCGGCTGAACGTGTCACTCTTTGTAGTCTGCTACGGTCTTGTGCAGTGCTATTCCCAAACCAGGAGGTGATGTTGCCAGTCAGGATGCTCTCTATTGTACATGAGTAGAAGTTCCTAAGGATCTTCTGACTGACTTGGAACTTCCTTAGGCGCCTGAGGAAGTAGAGGCGTTGTCGTGCCTTCTTCACAACACTGTCAATGTGTGTGGTCCATGTCAAGTCCTCGGATATGTGGGCTCCGAGGTACTTGAAACTGTTCACTCTCTCAACCGGTGCCCCGTCGATGCTGAGGGGGCTGTAGTCCTTGACCCCCGACCTCCTGAAGTCCACAATCATCTCTTTTATTTTTGCTGACGTTCAGGGAGAGGCAGTTCTCCTGACACCACTGTGACAGATTCTCTACCTCTTCCAGGTAGGCCCTCTCGTCGTTGGCAGAGATCAGGCCCACCACTACTGTGTCATCAGCAAATTTGATGATTGTGTTGTTGTTCCGCTGTGCCACGCAGTCATGTGTGTACAGGGAGTAGAGGAGGGGGCTCAGAACACAGCCCTGGGGGGCCCCTATGTTGAGCGTGATGGATGAGGAGGTGCAGTTGCCTCCTCTTACCACCTGGGGTCTGCCCGTCAGGAAGTCCAAGACCCACTGGCAGAGGTCATAGTTCAAGCCCAGGTCCCTGAGCTTGGCTATGAGTTTGGAGGGGACTATGGTATTGAATGCTGAGCTGTAGTCGATGAACAGCATTCTCACATAGTTCCCCTGCCTCTTGTCCAGGTGTGATGCTGCTGTGTGCAGCACATGGGCTATGGCGTCCTCCGTGGACCTGTTGTGGCGATATGCAAATTGCAGGGGGTCCAGGTTGATGGGGAGGGAGGAACAGATGTAGCCCTTCACTAGCTTCTCAAAGCACTTCATGGCTATGGAGGTGAGGGCTACAGGGCGGTAGTCATTGAGGCAAGTGGGCGTAGATTTTTTGGGTACAGGGATGATGGTGGACTTCTTCAGACAGGTGGGGATGACAGCCTGTTCCAAGGACAGGTTGAAGATGTCAGTGAATACCGGGGCCAGTTGGTCGGCACAGACTTTTAGGACGCGGCCGGGGATGCCGTCCGGTCCTGCTGCCTTCCTGATATTCACTTTTTTAAAGGTCCGCCTCACCTCATGCTCTGTTACCCTGAACACTGAGTCTCCATCAGCAGACCCCCCCCCCCCCCCCCCCCCATTGCCGTGGTTTGTAGGCTGGTGTTGTTATTCACAGCCTCAAACCTCGCATAGAAGGAATTGAGATAATTTGCTAAGGAGATGTCACTGTTCAGTTTGAGGGAGGTGCCTTTGTAGTCTGTCATTGTTCTGAGGCCCTGCCACATACCTCTAGAGTCAGCCTGTTCAACTTTATCCCTGTAACGCCGTTTTGCCTCTATTACTGCTCTCCTGACGTTGTATCTTGCCGTCTTGTGTTCTTCCATGTTGCCTGTCACCAGCCCGGTGTTGTAGGCTGATGTGCGCACTTTCAGAGCCTCACGGACGGATTTATCTACCCAGGGCTTTTGATTTGGGTATATTCTAATTGTGGTAGAGGGGATTGTTTCTTCTACCAGAGTACAGACAAAGTCAAGCACCGTTTCAGTGTATTCGTTAATATTGGCTGTGTTATCACAGAATACACTCCAGTCTGTGCATTCAAGCGCAGCTTGGAGTGTCTCCCCTGACGTCACGGTCCAACGCTTAACCTCTCGCGAGACCACCGGCGTTCGCTTGAGACTTTGTTTATACTTTGGCAAAAGAAAGATGGCGGCGTGATTGGACTTCCCGAAAGGACTAAGAGCCTGTGACTTGTACCCATTCTTAAATTGCGAGTATACATGGTCTAATATGTTCTCGCCTCTGGTGGGACAGGTCACATGCTGATAGAAATTCGGCAACACCTTTTTAAGACGCGCGCTGTTGAAATCGCCCAGAACCAAAATGGCAGCGTCAACATTAGCTGTCTGGAGTTTATTTACCTCGTCGTGCAACTTTGAAAGTGCGGCCCCAGTGTTCGCGTGTAGTGGAATGTACACTCCGATGAGGATGATGGACGTTAACTCTCTCGGGAGAAAGAAGGGTCGACATTTGATCGTGATAAACTCCAGGGCCCTCATTCATCAACGTGACGTAGAAAATGTTCTATTTCCATACTTAAGCACAGAATTTAGAATGTGTGCACGCACAAAAAAAAAGGGATTTATCACACGTGCGTACACAGGTCCTACGCACACCTGTCATGATAAATATCACCTTGGTCCTACGCCGAGGCTCGTGCACACTTTCACGTATTTGCATACCAAAACCGCCCGATTAACCATATACGGTAATGGCACACCCCCATGGAATGTGGAAAAATGGACTAAACCGAGGGAAGCGTGTTATGAGACAGGCTGACAGACGTGTACACGTACGGTGATGTCGGATATGATATCTATTAACCATTGCTGCCTGGGCAGCGCAAACACTAATAAAGACCGTGCTGGAATATGACTGCCTTTTTCCGTTTTGTTTGATTAATACCCAGGGATTAAAGTTCTCCTCAATTTTATTCCAAATCGCGACGGATTTTCCGTCAATTTTCTACCTGCTGCATATGATTTCTAGAGGCATACAATCTATTTTTGATGTCAGTATTGGGTAGCCTATATAAACAATAATACGAGAGCATATACAAGAACAATGAATCTCACTGCCATGTATGATGTAGCCTGCCTATGTGATCAATACAAACTGAATTCCATCATGTTTGTGTGCAGGAGCTCACAAGGCTGTTGTCACAATGGGTGGTAGTGGTACAGTAATAACAGTCTACACAATATCACGATGGACCATGCCATGTAGCCTATGTTCTATTATGACATGATCTGTGACGACAAATGTTCTAGAATGTTTGATTATGACAGCATGCCTATGATCAATAAAAACGCGAACTTGAATCCCATCATCATATTTACATAGTCTGTCCACTATCTTTATTACTTTGTTATTCCCCCCCCCCCATCTATGTAAAGCGACCTTGCATGGGTCTCTTGAAAGGCGCTATGTAAAATGAAGCTATTATTATTATTATTATTATTATTATTATTATTATTATTATTATTATTATTATTATTATTATTATTATTATTATTATTATTATTATTATTATTATTATTATTATTATTATTATTATTATTATTATTATTATTATTATTATTATTATTATTGTTGTTGTTATTATTATTATCATGTCTGTGTGCTGAGCTCAGTGAAGTTTCAACGGAGCGAGTATTCTAATCAACAAATTGAAGTAGAAAGCATTCCGTTGTGGCCAATCTTATTTGGAAACATGACACAAAATAATAGTATGTCGCTTTTTATTTGGAACAATATTTAATGGCGTTTGAAGGTGGGTGAATTAATGAATGAATGAATGAAAACTTTATTTAACAGATTGCAGAATGGGTACAATACAGTACGGCTCAATACACACAATTGTTAAGGGGATGCAGACCAGAGAAAGACTTTTGTCTTGTTTACATCAGGGTCCCCCAACTCGAGTCCTCGATATCCTCGCGGACGGACCAGTATACCTTTATATCATATCATATTCATATTCATATCATAGTTTACTCTATCAGCCTACCAGCATGTAATACGTTCTTTGTTAGAACTCAACTCGTTATTATTTTGCGCATAGATTGCAGAAATACGGGGACGTTTTGATTTAGGCTTTGACACAGAATACAAGTCATGATATCACCCACACGATATATGCTCTGTGTCCAGAGCATGTATGCTTTTCATTCATTTAAGGCCCCGTTTAGACGAGCGTTTTGTGAACAGAAACCTCAAAAGTCATCTTGCGGTTTCACTTTTAATTTTACGTTTAGACGAGCGTTTTGGGGAATTCTCCGTGCAGACGACGCTGTAACAAACGGAGCCCCGCTGTCACACGATTGGCGCATATGTCACATGACGTGCTGTGAAGACCCGCCCTACTCTGCCTCTGATTCGCAGACTGTGGATGGGGAATGTGATTGCACCAAAGCAGAGTCACTCACAGACAGTGTGTCCACTCACGCTGCGGACAGATTCTTGTGTATTTAACCCTTTCACTGCCACACGACAGCCGGTTGTGTGATAGTAAAGGGGTAACCTTCTGTCGTGTGGCAGTGAAAGGGTTAAAAGTACTGCCAATGTAGCCTTCAGGTGATCTCCGTTGATATAAGTCAGACATACTTGCTTTGTTTACGTCTCGGCTACTGGCGCATACCTGCTACCTGTGACGTAAGCAGTACGCGCGACCAGAGCCGTGACAACCCTTTCGTCATCGTTTTAACAGATTTATACGGTTTGACAGTTTATACGAAAGCGCAAAGCTTTTGCGTTTCTAGGAATTCCACCCTGGAAGGTAGTCTCACTTTTTTGCGGTTTCACCCCGTAAAAACGCCGTTTCCGTATAAACGAAAGGCACATCCGTAAAAATATTTTTGCGGATTCACCTGCTAGCGTTTCCGTCTAAACGGGGCCTAAGACACATTTATTGCAAGGGTTTTGTATACACATACACTCAACAAATAACCTCTGTCTGTTCTCGTTGCAATGCGCGTTTATATCGTGGGTGTTCATATGACTTGTATTCTGCTTACAGCTTCGGGGTTCCACTTATTACGTTTCAACAATGGCAAAGCCTTTTAAATATAATCAAAACGTTCCCGTATTTCTGCAATATATGCGCAAAATAATAACGAGTTGAGTTACGCAGAGCACAGTCAGTGCTTATTTCCGCGTTGTGAAAATATTCTACCACCGGCGCCACCTACGCATGGTCCGACCTGTGCTTAAATATTAGGGGTGGGAATCACCAGTTTCATCATGATACGATACGATATCGATTCTTTGGACAACGATACGATATTTGCCGATATCACAAAGTCTCTCACGGTACAATACGATTAGATTAGATTCAGGTGCCTGCAATCGATATGAGATGATATCATATGCCCATTTAACACAATCAGTAACATTTAGATCAACTAAAAAAAGGTAACGAAAATATCATTTGACATTTGTATTTTTGAGCTCTTCCAGACATTTAAAGGAAAATCAATCTATTGTTTTTAATACAAATAGACCTCCTGTTCACTGTAAAGTGCCACGTTTTGATATATTGAGCTTTAAACTTTAAGCTCCATTTTTTGGAACTCAAAACTCACAACCTAAAACCCCTCCCTACCTCCCTCTCCCAAACCGTTCCTACAACAATTTGTTGATGTTGCATGATCATGTATAGGATAGGCCTACATTTATTATGTATTATATTGTTTATGTTTAAATAACATTTAAACATCAAACTCCTCTGATCTCATCTGGTCTTTCCAAAGACGCGCGCACACACACACAGAAAGGGAGAATGCTATGCTGTAACGTCTACACACACGGAGCTACTGCTGTTGTTCTTGGGCGGATATGAGACTCGCCACAGGATTTTCAAAATAAGAGTATCGATATGAATCGATCTTATTACATTGCATCGATCCGATTCGATCGTTGATAATTACATCGATGTATCGATCTGGATCGATGTATCGTCCCACCCCTATTAAATATACGCACAAAGTCAAGCACAAGTTCAAATAGATAAATCCCACACTTTGCTTAGGAATGGTCGTACGCACGGCTTAAGCACATATCTGTGCATACGTCAATTTGATAAATGAGGGCCCTGGTCTGGGGAGCAGTGGTTAGACAATTCCTTTGCGTTGCCTAAATCGCACCACTCCTTGTTTATCATGAAGGCAATGCCGCCTCCTTCCGTCTTTTGTGACTCTTCTGCCGTCCGGACCTTGCGGAGTACGAAGAAGTGGTCTGCCGGTTCTATTGCGTGATTCGGGACATCTGGGCCCTCATTCATCAACGTGACGTAGAAAGTGTTCTATTTCCATACTTAAGCACGGAATTTAGAATCTGTGCACGCACAAAAAAAACGGGATTTATCACACGTGCGTACACAGGTTCTACGCACACCTGTCTTGATAAATATGACTTTGATCCTACGTTTGAGCTCGTGCACTGTTTTAAGTATTTGCATAGCAGAACCGCCCCGATTAACCATATACGGTAATGGAATACCCCCATGAAATGTGGAAAAATGGACTAAGCCGAGGGAAGCGTGTTATGAGACAGGCTGACAGACGTGTACACATGTCGGATATGATATCTATTAACCATTGCTGCCTGGGCAGCGCAAACACTAATAAAGACCGTGCTGGAATATGACTGCCTTTTCCCGTTTTGTTTGATTAATACCCAGGGATTAAAGTTCTCCTCAATTTTATTCCAAATCGCGATGGATTTTCCGTCAATTTTCTACCTGCTGCATATGATTTCTAGAGGCATACTACAATCTATTTTGATGTCAGTATTGGGTAGCCTATATAAACAATAATACGAGAGCATATACAAGAACAATGAATCTCACTGCATGTATGATGTAGCCTGCCTTTCAATACATGAACTTGAATTCCATCATGTTTGTGTGCGGGACTCACAAGGCTGTTGTCACAATGGGTGGTACCGGTACAGTAATAACAGTCTACACAATATCACGATGGACCATGCCATAGCCTATGTTCTATTATGACATGATCTGTGACGACAAATGTTCTAGAATGTTTGATTAAGATATCATACTCTGACAGCATGCCTATGATCAACTAAAACGCGAACTTGAATCCCATCATCATATTTACATAGTCTGTCCACTATCTGGTGTCATTGCAATGCGTTTTTTATTCTTTCTTATACAGTAAAAAGGGGGAAGAACACTATATCGTGGGTGTTCATATGACTTGTATTCTGCTTACAGCTTCGAAATTCCACTTGTTTCGTTTAACGTAAAGCCTTTTAAATATAATCAAAACGTTCCCGTGTTTCTGCGGTCTGTGCGCAAAATAATAACGAGTTGAGCTACGCGGAGCGCAGTCAGTCAGTACACCCTGTATATTCCAATAACGCTATATAAACCATGCTGCATTCATTCTGAGAGAAAGATCTATTATTCCAAATGCTATTTATAGGGTTTTGACTATAATTACACTACTGTTGCTATTTTACAATGAACTATAATGAATTACGGTTCAAACAGAACGTGTTGAAACTAATGCACAGAAGCTCATTTCCTTGTTGTAATAATATATTCTACCAACGGGCGCCAGGTACGCATGGTCCGAGCTGTGCGTAAATATAAGCACGACATCAAGTTCAAGTTGAAATTGATGAATCCCACACTCTGCTTAGAAATGGTTGTATTCACAGCTTAAGCACATATCTGTGCGTAATTCACGTTGATGAATGAGGGCCCTGGACTCAGCCAAGTTTCTGTGAAACAGAGGACGTTACAATCCCGAATGTCCCTCTGGAATTGGATCCGTGCTCTGATGTCGTCCAGTTTATTTCCTATCGATTGCACATTGGCCAACAATATGCTGGGCAATGTGGTTCTGTGTCGTTTGGACCTCAATCTGTTCCGGACCCCGGCTGCCTTTCCTTGCCGTCGCGCCTTCTCCTTGCCTCGGCCACAACAAAGGATCTCGGCGGGCCACTGCTGCTGTTCAGCAATCCGATCCAGAGAGCAATCCAATCGGTAAGTTTTCCTTAATCCAATGTCAATGATTGACTGACGGTCATACACATATAATGCACCAAGAGTTGGTGCAGACAAAACTCTTAAAACTATAAAAATTAACAAAAGTAAGCACAGTCTCGACGGAGCTAACAGAAAGGCGGCCGGTCAGAGCAGCGCCATAGAAAGAGAGATATAGAGAGAGAGAGAAAGAGAGAGAGAGAAGGAGACAGAGAGGAAATACATGTAGATATATATATAGAGAGATTGTGTTGTAATGTGTTGTGTTGTGTTGTACTGTGTTGCACTGTGTTGTACTGTGTTGTACTGTGTTGTGTTGTGTTGTGTTGTGGTGTGTTGTGTTGTATTGTGTTGTGTTGTATTGTATAGTGTTGTGTTGTGTTGTACTGTGTTGTACTGTGTTGTGTTGTATAGTGTTGTGTTGTGTTGTATTGTGTTGTACTGTGTTGTGGTGTGTTGTGTTGTGTTGTACTGTGTTGTACTGTGTTATGGTGTGTTGTACTGTGTTGTGTTGTGTTGTACTGTGTTGTGGTGTGTTGTGTTGTGTTGTGTTGTGTTGTACTGTGTTGTGTTGTACTGTGTTGTGTTGTGTTGTACTGTGTTGTACTGTGTTGTGTTGTACTGTGTTGTGTTGTATTGTGTTGTGTTGTGGTGTGTTGTACTGTGTTGTGTTGTGTTGTACTGTGTTGTGTTGTGTTGTACTGTGTTGTGTTGTGTTGTATTGTGTTGTGTTGTATTGTGTTTTACTGTGGTGTGTTGTCTTGTACTGTGGTGTGTTGTGTTGTACTGTGTTGTACTGTGTTGTGTTGTGTTGCACTGTGTTGTACTGTGTTGTACTGTGTTGTACTGTGTTGTGTTGTGTTGTGTTGTACTGTGTTGTGTTGTACTGTGTTGTGTTGTGTTGTACTGTGTTGTACTGTGTTGTGTTGTACTGTGTTGTGTTGTGTTGTACTGTGTTGTGTTGTGTTGTATTGTGTTGTGTTGTGTTGTATTGTGTTGTGTTGTGGTGTGTTGTACTGTGTTGTGTTGTACTGTGTTGTGTTGTGTTGTATTGTGTTGTGTTGTATTGTGTTGTACTGTGGTGTGTTGTGTTGTACTGTGGTGTGTTGTGTTGTACTGTGGTGTGTTGTGTTGTACTGTGTTGTGTTGTGTTGTATTGTGTTGTGTTGTATTGTGTTGTACTGTGGTGTGTTGTGTTGTACTGTGTTGTGTTGTGTTGTACTGTGTTGTACTGTGTTGTACTGTGTTGTGTTGTGTTGTGTTGCACTGTGTTGTACTGTGTTGTGGTGTGTTGTACTGTGTTGTGGTGTGTTGTACTGTGTTGTACTGTGTTGTGTTGTGTTGTACTGTGTTGTACTGTGTTGTGGTGTGTTATACTGTGTTGTATTGTGTTGTACTGTGTTGTGTTGTGTTGTACTGTGTTGTGTTGTGTTGTGTTGTACTGTGTTGTACTGTGTTGTGTTGTGTTGTACTGTGTTGTACTGTGTTGTACTGTGTTGTGTTGTACTGTGTTGTGTTGTACTGTGTTGTGTTGTACTGTGTTGTACTGTGTTGTGTTGTACTGTGTTGTACTATATTGTGTTGTACTGTG
Organism: Notolepis coatsorum; assembly: GCF_963971535.1. Classification (NCBI taxonomy): domain Eukaryota; kingdom Metazoa; phylum Chordata; class Actinopteri; order Aulopiformes; family Paralepididae; genus Notolepis; species Notolepis coatsorum. The sequence continues at coordinate 39,228,564 of NC_140173.1, read as the reverse complement.
TTGTGTTGTACTGTGTTGTACTGTATTGTGTTGTACTGTGTTGTACTGTGTTGTACTGTGTTGTACTGTGTTGTGGACGTGGTGCTACTGTATACTGTTTGTGTGAGAAGCGGTGAAGGAGGGATGCCTGGCATACGAGGAGGCCAGACGAGAGGTGCACAGAGAGACGCTGTAGATGTAAACCCTCACTGCAGTCATGTCCACTTTAGGAAAAGACTAGATTATAGAACAGCACTAGAGAGACAAACAAATGAATACAGCCTTCATACGCTGATGCACGCACGCACACACACACACACACACACACACACACACACACACACACACACACACACACACACACACACACACACACACACACACACACACACACACACACACACACACACACACACACACACACACACACACACACACACACACACACACACACACACACACACACACACACACACACACACACATACACGCACGCACAATGTCAGGACACCCATAATAATAAGTGCCATTATTAACCGCGGCTGTGGCGCTGGCAACAAAAGAGGCCGTCCGCACCCTCTCCATTAGAATAATGAATTATAATTACTGTTGTGGCTGCCACCTCTATAAAAGACACCCGTCTACAGAGCGAGGGCTGGCACTGTGCCCGCCACCAAACCGTAATTTATAACTCTACTGACGGCGGCATTCATCATCGCCGCCTGCCCCACCACCAGCATCTGCAGAGCGTGCCATAAAGCACATGGTGCAAGCTGGATGTCGCAGTAACAAAAACTACCCGGGTTTAATTCAGCGTCTTATCCAGGCTGTGTACACACAGTGTGGATACGTGGTTTTAGTGTCGGGGCTCAGCTGTGTACATGACGTGTGTAGTGTCGGGGCTCAGCTGTGTACATGTCGTGTTTAGAGTCGGGGCTCAGCTGTGTACATGTCGTGTTTAGTGTCGGGGCTCAGCTGTGTACATGACGTGTTTAGTGTCAGGGCTCAGCTGTGTACATGTCGTGTTTAGAGTCGGGGCTCAGCTGTGTACATGTCGTGTTTAGTGTCGGGGCTCAGCTGTGTACATGTCGTGTTTAGTGTCGGGGCTCAGCTGTGTACATGACGTGTTTAGTGTCGGGGCTCAGCTGTGTGCATGTCGTGTTTAGTGTCAGGGCTCAGCTGTGCACATGTCGTGTTTAGTGTCAGGGCTCAGCTGTGCACATGTCGTGTTTAGTGTCAGGGCTCAGCTGTGTACATGACGTGTTTAGTGTCGGGGCTCAGCTGTGTACATGTCGTGTTTAGTGTCAGGGCTCAGCTGTGTACATGTCGTGTTTAGTGTCGGGGCTCAGCTGTGTACATGACGTGTTTAGTGTCAGGGCTCAGCTGTGTACATGACGTGTTTAGTGTCAGGGCTCAGTTGTGCACATGACGTGTTTAGTGT
>NC_140173.1:39194644-39222144 GCF_963971535.1 Notolepis coatsorum | reverse complement strand
GTGGATTCTACTTTTGCGTTTGTTTATTTTTGATAGAAATCTACCCCCATACAAAACAGGCATTGATGATTTCAAACACGAGTCCAGTAAAATGTATTCAATGTTTCTGGATTTCCGTGATGCTTTTGGAACCCTAGCACACAATGTCATGCTGACAGCCCTTGAGGAAATACATCTACCCCAGGTTTTCATTGACATTGTTAGGGATGTTTACTCTGGTTCATACATACAGGTGATTTGTGGCAAACAGCTCACAGACCCAATCCCACTCCAAGTAGGTATAAAGACAGGCTGTCCATGGAGTGCAGTCAACTTTGTACTCGCTATCAACTGATGGTTAAAATGGCTTTGTAGTTGCGCTCCCCCTAATGTAATTTCCCCTAACCTCGTCCAGGGGTATGCAGACGATGTAATAATAGCCTCCAGACAGGAGGATGTCATAAACACCATGCTCTCCAGAACCGACTCCTTCCTAGAGTGGTCTGGATTAGAGGTCAAATTTGCTAAATGTGCTGTATTCTATGAGAGGCGGAGCGGGGGAAACCGCTGGTACCGGGCAAAATCAGATATAATTCCCACATTTACAGTTGATAACAAGCCACTGAGAGTCTACGCACGTCATGAAACATATACCTATCTGGGTCATAAATTTTATGTGGCAGGTGAATGGGAACAACAAGTGAGTGAAATTATCTCTGATTACTCAACCAGATTAGATTTAATTGATTCATCGCCCCTGCCACTCATCATGAAGCTTGAAGCAGTCAGACAAATAACCCTGGTCAAAGTTCAGCACCTATTCTCAAATGTACATATTCCTCGCAAATGTCTTTGTGAGATGAACAATAAAACCGTACAGATGGTGAGACAATGGACTGGACTGAACACTCACTCAACACGGGACATCATATTCCATACCATGCGGAGGGGCGGCCTGGGTGTTCCCAACTTTGAATGGACGTACATTGCCACGAGACTCAGTCATCTTCTCAACATGCTGAACAGTGACGACCAGCACGTCAGAGAGCAGGCCAGAGCCTCTCTGTTCTTAGACCTGCAGAGACGCAAGGTCCCCCTGGCGTGTGGGTCGGATCCGAACTTCCTGGGTTACAAGAAGAAACCAAGTGGAAAGCTGGACAGCCGCGGCCCCGGATTCGGGGTGTGGTCAGACTGGCCAGACCTGAATGACCTATGCGGCTGGTCCAACGTGGCCCTGGAGTGGGTGGGGCCGGACTCAGACGCTGTTAATGTTTCTGAGGAGATCATCTCTGACCCTACCATCTCCGTGAAGGCCACCATTGATATCTGTGGAACGTGGCAGGAACTACCACTTACGAATGCCCGTGGCCATCTCATGTCGGCACAACAACAACGCCAACTTCAACACTGGACTGAGCTTAAACTGCAAGGGAACTGCCTGTCTCCCTGCCGCTGACCACTCTGTCTCGCACGCAGTTTAAAAAAATTTAGCTATTCAAGTCAAGTCAAGTCAAGAGTTTTATTTGTCATGGCATACAATGAAATGCGGGTGGTCTTGATGAGAGCATTGATGAGAGCATCCCTGGCAGTCATAGCCCACACTGCATACACCATGGTCACGAACAGACAACAGAAACCATGTCTCACATACTCAATGGCTGTCATGCATACAAAGGGCTCTACATCTGTAGGCATGATAGGATCGTGGATCTGATTGCAGACAGTGTCAGTTCCACACTCGGGTCACCTGCAACATATAAGCTGTATAAGCACACCAGTGTGAAGCCATGTATGTTCAATCTGTGTAGGGACAATTCACTGTTCTCTGATATTTCAGCAAACACCACAGATGTTGTTATTGTTAATGAGAATAACAGAGATGTTCTCATCCTAGAAGTTGGTTGCACGTTTGACTACAGTCTAGAGGAAGCCTTTACAACCAAAATGTTATATCAACTGTTAGACCATACCATATCACAACTGGGCTACAACTGTAAACGTTTAGTCTTCATATTTGGAAGCCTGGGTCATGTCCATAAGTTGGGTGTTAGAGGCCTTCAGATGGCCGGTCTTCCGAAGAGAAGAGCCAAACAATTAGCAATATATTGCTCAGTGTCAGCAATTATTGGCAGCCGGGCAATTTGGAGAATACGCTGCTATCTGTATCCATGAGCTGTGTGTAGATTGTCAGGTTCATCATCCATGTGTGTGTGTAACTTTGGTTGCCATTGTCAATTTGGGCACGAATGCATCAGAATAACCCACAATGTACAAGTGCACTGATAATATTTGTGTCCTTTAAACATTGTCTTTATGTGGACATAAATAAAGATTCTAAATGTGTGTGTGTGTGTGTGTGTGTGTGTGTGTGTGTGTGTGTGTGTGTGTGTGTGTGTGTGTGTGTGTGTGTGTGTGTGTGTGTGTGTGTGTGTGTGTGTGTGTGTGTGTGTGTGTGTGTGTGTGTGTGTGTGTGTGTGTGTGTGTGTGTGTGTGTGTGTGTGTGTGCGTGCGTGTGCGTGTGTGTGTGTGTGTGTCTGTGTCATAAAGCCATCCCTGGTGTATTTATTAACACAGCCATGATGAGTGGGGCCAACATCTGTTTAGTATTTGTGTGGCAGCATTTATGACTATGGCAGCAGGTCAATGGTATGAGCACCTTCTACTCACACACACACACACACACACACACACACACACACACACACACACACACACACACACACACACACACACACACACACACACACACACACACACACACACACACACACACACACACACACACAAACACGCGCGCACGCACACACACACACACACACACACACACATAACTGCTGACATTAATGGGCCATAGCCAGACACAATACGGTTCATGTTTTAATGACTTGTGTGTGTCTGTTTGTGAGTGTTTATGTGTGTGTTTATGTGTGTAGGTGTGTAGTCTGTACATAGTGAAAGCGGCTTGTGTGTGTAACACAAACACACACACACACACACACACGATGAAGTAAAGGCTTGTTAATAACCCTCATTGAAAACAATATTTGGGCTTCTTCAGTGAGAAAATAGTGCGTGTGTTTGCACACACACCCTGCAGACACACTGCAGCCAACAGGTTCAACACCCAGGTAAGATGGCGGATGATTATCTCATGATTTATGCCGTAATGTTGCATCTAATGTTTTATATCTATGGTTAATAGAAGCGTGTGAAGAAGCAGTGGTGTTATCTGTCGGCCCAGGTATCCTCTTCATCAACAGACACATATCATCTCCTCTTCATATACATCAGGCTCCACCAGGTCAACACCAGGTCAACACCAGGTCAACATCAGGTCAACACCAGGTCAACATCAGGTCAACATCAGGTCAACACCAGGTCAACATCAGGCATTATATTGCCCTGCAATCTCCATTTCATGAGCCTCCAGTCTATAAACACTATTGATCCTCACTGTGGGATCCTGCTCTTCTATCTACAGACTGTTGCTGTGCATGGTCATGAATAATAACACTGAGTTATGAGATGACCTCTCTGTTCCAGAGTGACCTCTGATCTAGAGAGAGAGAGATAGAGAGAGAGAGAGAGAGAGAGAGAGAGAGAGAGAGAGAGAGAGAGAGAGAGAGAGAGAGAGAGAGAGAGAGAGAGAGAGAGAGAGAGAGACAGAGAGCGACATAGAGAGACAGAGAGAGAGAGAGAGAGACAGAGAGACAGAGAGACAGAGAGAGACAGAGAGAGACATAGAGAGAGAGAGAGAGACAGAGAGAGACAGAGAGACAGAGAGAGACAGAGAGACAGATAGAGACAGAGAGAGACAGAGATACAGAGAGAGACAGAGAGAGACAGAGATACAGAGAGACAGATATACAGAGAGAGACATAGAGAATAGAATAGAATAGAAATACTTTTATTATCCAGAGGGAAATTTGACACTGCAAATCGCTCAATATTTAAACATTCAAACATTTAGACAGAACAGGTCACGAATAAGAATAACAAAACAAATCAAATCAAATTGCCTAAGATAAGAGTAGAATAAAATAGAATAAAAAAGGAATAAAACCTCTGGTTAACCTCTGGGTAACCTCTGAGATTACAGGACTAGCCAACAGCATGTCTTTTGGTAGATGCCCTCTAACACACAGCAGCTTCATGCAGCTTTATACACTCTAATCCTATTGTCCAACACAGTTAGCACGAGAGGCTGTGGTTAGATGGGATGGCTAGAGGGCACTGAGCAGCTGGGGTAGTTTGGAGTTGAGTGCTCACAGGCACTTTAACAGAGGTTACTGAGGGAGGGGAGAGCGTCATTCATTCACTTCACGCACAACTGCTGCCGGTCTGGGCATTGAACTGGCAACCTTCTAGTCACAATCCTTCTCTAAAATTTAGAGACAGCCCGGATAATCATGCCGAATTAACGCTGGTACACACATTACACAAAACATTTGTAAAACACAAATTTTCCGTGGGATTGTTATCAACTTTGGACCTGTACTAGATAGGACTTCAGGCTATGGAACTGTTATGTTTTGCAGCTCCTACATCTACAGCTGGAACTCAAAAACAGGCATCTGACAACAAGTAAACAGAAATGTGAGTAAGCTAAACTTTTACTTGAGTATGTTCACACCTCTGTAAATCGATTTCATTAGCACTCATGTGAAGTTAGACTAGAAGTTAGACTAGAAGTCTTTATTTGTCAAGCAGTTTTAACACACACACACGCGAGTTGGGCGACTCACAGGAACACATACACACATGCACTGAGTCGCCGATGAAATGTCTCTGCACTTTTCCCATCCCGTTGTCCTTCCCCCCATGGGCAGCTGGGAGCAGATAGGGCGTCAACGTGAGCCGCGCCCCGGGGACCAATCCAAGTGCTCCTGTCCGTCTTCGTCAAGGACGCCACAGCGTTAGCAATCTGTTGTGCATGTTTTTCCATTGGGTTTATCTTATCGGGGGGGAAACCCTTGCGAGCACGGGGAGAACATGCAAACTCCACACAGAAAGGCCTGGGAGATACCCCACCTGAGTACCTGGCATCATGGAAACCTGGTCCCCAAGCGGGAATCGCACCCTGGACCTTCTTGCTGTGAGGCGACAGTGTTAACCACTACACCACCGTGCCGCTAAGTATAAAGTATAATATTAATATATAATATATATATATATATATATAATATATATATATATATATATATATATAATATATATATATAAAAAAGTAAAATACTAAGTATAAAGTATAATAAATCACAAATTACTTTGGGTATGCAATCGCCAGGCGCGTTATGAAAAACGAGCCCCATTTTTGCCCGATGCTTAAACTAGCACAAGGATTCACAGGCGCAAACAAACTCCTAGATCTTGAGACGACGGCCTTTATGCTTTTCTGCTAGATTGCTAACCCCAGATGAATGAATTAGCATGGATTGCTATACTAGTTATACAATAGTCGCATCCTTTAACCCTTTCACTGCCGCAAAACCAAACGGTTAACCCTTTCACTGCGACAATACACAGAAGGTTAACCCTTTCACTGCCATACAACAGCCGGTTAACCCAAACACAGTCAAACAGTGTTTATTTCTCATATAACATTAGTACCATTCATTCCACTACTTGACGGCAGCTACTGCAGTCACTCAATCACCCCGAAGCCACATACAGCCAATGATGTGATAGGTGACGTCACAGAAGATGCAGGGTTAGGCTATGTGTCCACCAGGGACGTTTATTTCAAGGCGGACCGCTTTGAAAAAAGGAGAAAAAAAAGCTCAGAGCGTTTTTTCTGGGTCTCCCCAGAGCTCGCGCCAGCCGCGGCTCCGCCCCTTCCTCGATGAGTTACATTGATGAGCGCGCTCATTTCCCAAAAGTTGAACGAGTTTCAACTTTATGAGCTGAGAGCGCTCCGACCAAAAACGCTGTTGTTGAGAGCTCATAAAACGTGAGGCGAGTCGCTGGGAAGAGGAGCCCGCCTGACGCTTCTCCAGCATAGAAATGAATGACAGAAAGGAGCTGACAACTCATAAAACGTCCCCTATGGACACAAGCCCTTAGGGTTAGGGTTAATTCTCCTGGCCAGAGAACGCCAAGTCCTCTACCAAACTCCTAAACTAGTCATTTGTATTCGATTGACCATGTTTAGCAAATCAATTTGTATCAACCAAGATGATTTGACCAAGCACATTCATAAAGGAACACGCCTACATTTGGGGAAATTAGCTTACCGCCTTCTCCAGAGAGACACAAGAAGATAGATACCAGTCTCCTCTCTGTGGATTAATGTAGAAAGCTATCTGGCTGCACGTTAGCCTAGCTTAGCACAATGAATGGAAGCGGACAGTGCCAGTTAGCCTAGGCATTGTCCAACTAACACCTCTCCCGAAGACTAACCGGCACTGTCTGCTTCCATTCATTGTGCTAAGCTAGGCTAACGTGCAGCCAGATAGCTTTCTACTGAACGCACAGAGAGGAGACTGGTATCTATCTTATTGTCTCTCTCTCTGGAGAAGACGGTAAAAATATTGGCGTGTTCCTTTAACCCTTTCACTGCCGCACTACCAAACGGTTAACCCTTTCACTGCGACAATACACAGAAGGTTAACCCTTTACTATCACACAACCGACGGCGACCCCTCCGGTTTCCACCACAATGTGATCTATTTCGACCTCTACCGACACAACAACATTTGGGAGCCACTGGGTCGGTCGGGGGGGGGGCTCTCACCTGGATCCGCAGGAGAGATGTCCCCCTCGGCGTGTTCTCGGGAAGGCTGATGTTGTAGAGAGGCTTGCTGAAGATGGGCCTGTTGTCGTTCTCGTTGATCAGCTCGATGAAGATACGGGCGAAACCCACGTGATCCGACATGGACTCGTTGGCATATAGCTGGAGACGGAGACAGAGAGAGAGGCACGTCTGTTCATTAATACAGGAGAGACAGAGAGAGAGACACGTCTGTTCATTAATACAGGAGAGACAGAGAGAGATGTCTGTTCATTAATACAGCAGAGACACAGAGACATAGAGACACAGAGAGACATGTCCACACCACACATCCATTAACACAGTTAGAGTCCAATAGAAGGTCTCTACTCTCAGAGAAGCTGTAGGAACAGAAGGTCTCTACTCTCAGATAAGCTGTAGGAACAGAATGTATTTACTATCAGAGAAGCTGTAGGAACAGAAGGTCTTTACTCTCAGAGAAGCTGTAGGAACAGAAGGTCTCTACTCTCAGAGAAACTGTAGGAACAGAAGGTATTTACTCTCAGAGAAGCTGTAGGAACAGAAGGACTCTACTCATAGAAGCTGTAGGAACAGAAGGTCTTTACTCTCAGAGAAGCTGTAGGAACAGAAGGTCTCTACTCTCAGAGAAGCTGTAGGAACAGAAGGACTCTACTCATAGAAGCTGTAGGAACAGAAGGTCTCTACTCTCAGAGAAGCTGTAGGAACAGAAGGTCTCTACTCTCAGAGAAGCTGTAGGAACAGAAGGTCTCTACTCTCAGATAAGCTGTAGGAACAGAATGTATTTACTCTCAGAGAAGCTGTAGGAACAGAAGGTCTCTACTCTCAGAGAAGCTGTAGGAACAGAAGGTCTCCACTCACAGAGAAGCTGTAGGTATTGATGTTCTCGTAGTCTAGAGGAACGGCCACTCTCATCCTGATGTCCGCTCGACCCTGTACCGCCGTGGGAGAGATGGTGAAGTGGTCTGAGTTGTTCCCGGTTAGAAACACCTGGAACATGCTGTTAACCCCCTGTATGGAGAGATAGAGATATAGAGGGGGGTAGAGAGAGAGAGATAGATAGATAGATAGAGATAGAGAGAGATAGAAAGAGAGAGAGGGGGAGAGAGAGATAGATAGAGATAGAGATAGAGAGAGATAGAAAGAGAGAGAGGGGGAGAGAGAGAGATAGAGATATATAGAGATAGAGATAGAGAGAGATATAGAGAGAGAGAGAGAGATAGAGATAGAGATAGAGAGAGAGAGAGAGAGAGAGAGAGAGAGAGAGAGAGAGAGAGAGAGAGAGAGAGAGAGAGAGAGAGAACAATTTTTTTGATTTGTGGACATTAAAGTAACAGTCTCAAAGATCTTCACCTAAAGGAAGACAACATTATGGGAAATTCTCTCACCGTCTTCTCCATAGTCAGACACGAAGATAGACACCAATATCCTCTCCTCCTTTCCTAGAACGCGATCCAGTTGCAAGCCAGCCTGGCTCAGAACAAATTAATGGAAGCGGATAAGGACCACTAGCCTAGCTTAAAACCCTGGGAAAATAGTTTTGTTCAACCAAGCTGTCTACGCTGATTGTGAGGTGTGAATCATGCAGTTTTCCACCTAAACAGTCCACTCAAATAATGTATCTGGCACCATATAAGGCAATAAATAGGCCACACAGTCGCTGGATGTCAAATTCATATTTCATATGCACCTCCTAGTTTGTCAGTTTGATACAAATTCCGTGAGGCAGGTGCGTTGCTTTGGACGGATTGATTTGCATGAAATTGAACTCAAGTTAATTATTTAATGATAATGAGAGACAATCCGCTGACCAACAAACATTTCCTTTCAAGCTCACCTATCTGGGCATCAAAATAATACCACAAATAGAAAATACAGCATCAATAAATTACGAACCTATGATAGACTCAGTATTCAAATCCATAGAGAGATGGATGTTCTTGCCCATCTCTGTGATAGGGAGGATAAACATATTAAAGATGTCCATATTACCAAAGTTATTATACCTATTTAAAAAAAATCCCTTTGGCACCACCTGTAGGAATGTTCGGAAAGATTGCATCTCTCATCTCAAAATGTATATGGCGTAAGAAGTGTCCAAGAGTCCGCCTATCTCTGTTGTACCTTCCATTTGATGCATGGGGGTTGACGTGTCCTAACCCTCACTGGTATTACCTGGTTCCATCATGGATGGAAGCGGAAGCATACTCAGTGCAACTACCACTACATTTATACATGTATTCAGCTGAGCCAAAATACTTAAGAAAACATACTACACACCCCATAGTGCTTAACATGATTAATGTATGGTATGAGGTAAAGAAATGTATGAAAATAACCAACTCCATGTCGCAATTCAGCCCTATTTGGGGAAACGTCTCATTTAAAGCAGGCAAACTGGATGCTGGATTCAAACTATGGACAAAAGAACATGTTTTGAAACAACATATGGACATGTTCAGTTGCTATCGCTATTAGCTCTATCTTTAATTTTTCAAAATGTACAGTTGCTATTGCATGCACTCATCTGTGTTTCACCACACACATGAGTGCATGCTTACCAACTGTCCGTCTGCAACACTACTATCACCGACATCTAAGAAGGGAGATCCCCCCTTGAACAGCCCTTCTAAGGTTTCTCTCCTCCACATTGCCTGTGGAGCTTTTTTTCCCTATTGTTAGGTTTTAGTGAGTTTTTCCTTACCTTCGCGTGGGGTATGTCTGGGAGTGCTTGCATTCTTTCATTTATTTGCATTCATCTAAAAAATGTTTGGACCCTATGGTGTTCTTGTTCTGTTCTTGACTTATTGTTATGTTGTCTTCTTGACTTGTTTAAAGAAGACCTGTACGGCCCATGGGGACATTAACGTGTGTTGTCGGGCCCTATAAATAAATTTGATTTGATTTGATTTGATTTAAGAAGGAATAAGTAAAATATCTGACCTTTACAAAGAGGGGGTCTTGATGTATTTTGAGGAACTATCAATAAAATACAGCATCCCAAGGAAGCACTTTTTTAAATACTTGCAATTGAGAAGTTTAATTTCCTCTCAGCAAAACCATTCACTGGTAATTCCTACACGTTCATCCTTAGAAAAAATTATCATCAAGAACTGCAATAGCAAAGGCTTGATATCACTGTTCTATAACTGGCTTGTATCTGGTTCAGAGGAGACGTCAATACCTAGACTGGAGGCATGGAGGCTGGACTTGGGAGAGGAGATCTCAAACGAGGACTGGAACAGAGCGTGCGAGGAGGCTCAGACACAGACAGCCAACACTAGCTTAAAAAATATTCAATACAAATGGCTGATGCGGACTTATATAACTCCTGTCAAACTGAATAAATATAACAGCAATACACCAGACAGTTGCTTTAAATGTACCGAGGCTCGGGGAACATTTATACACTGTATTTGGGAATGTGACAAAATCAAGAAGTTCTGGGGGGAGGTGGTGAATAAAATCAGTGAATATCCCATTAGACTCCAAAATGATATTGCTACACCTATATCCAGTAAATCTCAACCTGAGAACCAAACAATACAAATGTATTGACTTTGCTATACTGCAGGCAAAAAGAACAATAGCTTTCAATTGGAAGAAATTTGATGCACTCACAATCGGTGCTTGGATTAAGAACATGGCACAATGCATGTCAATGGAGAGAATAACATATATCCTCAGGAACAAAATAGAGGTTTATGAGGATATAACAAAGCTATTGTTATATATTATATGGAATACATTTAATGACTATCTAAGAAGGGAAGATATAGGAGGGCTTCTATAGGATGAGTCCCCCCGCTCTCTCCCGTGGTCAGTTGACCCCGGGGAAGAGCGGAGGCACGCCATTGAAGGTGTTGTAAAGATGTCATTTATTATTATTATATTATTATTATATATTTTTTTTCACTTATTTTGATCTATGTATGAGTTATCTTACTGGAGGTACCATTGAATGTATGTATTATTTCTATACAACAGTAAAAGTGGATTTAAAGATGCTAAGAGAGAGAAAAGGGGAGGGGGGAGGGGATATGTGGGTGTGTACACTTGTGGAGAAAAGGAACAAAAAATAATTGACGGCAATGAAAACCTGACTTGTGTACTGTAAAACCCAATACAAATATTATTTTTTTTAAAGTAAAAAAATATATTAATTATTTCCGACTTGTGAGCTGCGCCGACGCCTGCCGGCTGGCAGTGACCCTTCCCATCATGCACCTGGCGCTGCTAGACTCGACTGGAGCGCGTGGAGAGGCGCCATTAAAGATTAAACTGGACTTTGAAGAAGTCTTTATTCATTGCACACATTGACAATGTCGTCATGCAGTGACACACACATGCAATAATTTTTTAGTTTTTTTGGGTTGCAGATGAAATGTTCCTCTCTGCGTTTGACCCATCCCGTCGTCCTCCCCCCCCCAAGGGCAGCCGGGAGCAGACATGGGCTGTGGCGTCTGGGCCGCGCCCGGGGAACCATCCAAGTGCTCCTGTCCGTCTCTGACAGGGACGCGACAGCGGTAGCAATCTGTTCTGCATGTTTTTGCATTGGGTTTATCTTATCGGGGGGGAAACCCTTGCATCAGTGTGTTTATCTCAGACAGACTGGCGTGTATCACATCTCACCACCGCCTTCCCGGAGTGCTGTTACCATATCTCTGTTTGTCCTTCCTCTTTCTTCATCGTCTATCTCTCCATACCTGTCCTGGAATCTCTCTGCCTCTTTCTATCTGTTTTCTCTTCTCCACCACGGTCCGTCTCTCTTCTTGTCTGTCTCTATCACTCCTTCTATCTCTCTTTGTATCTTTCTTCTCTACTACATTCTCATTTGGTATATCTCCATATCTCTCTCCTCTCTCTATACCTCTCTCTCTACACCTCTCTCTCTCTTTACCTCTATCTCTTTACCTCTCTCTCTACACCTCTCTCTCTATACCTCTCTCTCTCTTTACCTCTCTCTCTTTACCTCTCTCTCTACACCTCTCTCTCTATACCTCTCTCTCTCTTTACCTCTCTCTCTTTACCTCTCTCTCTTTACCTCTCTCTTTTTACCTCTCTCTCTATACCTCTCTCTCTCTTTACCTCTCTCTCTTTACCTCTCTCTCTTTACCTCTCTCTTTTTACCTCTCTCTCTTTACCTCTCTCTCTCTTTACCTCTCTCTCTTTACCTCTCTCTTTTTACCTCTCTCTCTATACCTATCTCTCTCTTTACCTCTCTCTCTTTACCTCTCTCTCTTTACCTCTCTCTTTTTACCTCTCTCTCTACACCTATCTACACCTCTCTCTCTCTATACCTCTCTCTCTCTTTACCTCTCTCTTTACCTCTCTCTCTCTTTACCTCTCTCTCTTTACCTCTCTCTCTACACCTATCTCTCTATACCTCTCTCTCTCTTTACCTCTCTCTCTTTACCTCTCTCTTTTTACCTCTCTATCTACACCTATCTACACCTCTCTCTCTCTATACCTCTCTCTCTAAACCTCTCTCTCTCTACACCTCTCTATCTTTACCTCTCTCTCTACACCGCTCTCTCTAAACCTCTCTATCTCTACACCTCTCTATCTTTACCTCTCTCTCTAAACCTCTCTCTCTACACCTCTCTATCTTTACCTCTCTCTCTACACCTCTCTATCTTTACCTCTCTCTCTAAACCTCTCTCTCTCTACACCTCTCTTTCTTTACCTCTCTCTCTTTACCTCTCTCTCTACACCTCTCTCTCTAAATCTCTCTCTCTCTCTCTACACCTCTCTCTACACCTCTCTCTCGTTACCTCTCTATCTACATCTATATCTCTCTTTACCTCTCTCTCTTTACCTCTCTCTCTTTACCTCTCTCTACACCTCTCTCTACACCTCTCTCACTTTACCTCTCTCTCTTTACCTCTCTCTACACCTCTCTCTACACCTCTCTCTCTTTACCTCTCTCTCTTTACCTCTCTCGCTTTATCTCTCTCTCTACACCTCTCTCTCTTTACCTCTCTTTCTTTACCTCTCTCTCTTTACCTCTCTCTATACCTCTCTCTCTTTACCTCTCTCTCTTTACCTCTCTCTCTATTTACCTCTCTCTCTCTTTACCTCTCTCTCTTTACCTCTCTCTCTTTACCTCTTTCTCTACACCTCTCTCTCTTTACCTCTCTCTCTATTTACCTCTCTCTCTCGTTACCTCTCTCTCTCTTTACCTCTCTCTCTTTACCTCTCTCTCTTTACCTCTCTCTCTTTACCTCTCAGTCTCTACACCTCTCTCTCTTTACCTCTCTCTCTCTTTACCTCTCTATCTTTACCTCTCTCTCTTTACCTCCCTCTCTACACCTATCTCTCTACCCCTCTCTCTACCTCTCTACACCTATCTCTCTACCCCCCCCCCCTCTCTCTCTATACCTCTCTCTATACCTCTCTCTTTCTCTCTACCCCCCTCTCTCTCTACCCCCCCCCTCTCTCTCTATACCTCTCTCTATACCTCTCTCTTTCTCTCTACCCCCCTCTCTCTCACCTACACTCACTGGTACTGTCCCTGACTCAGTCTCTCTCTTTCCTCTTTTGTTCAATTTCTCTCCGTTCATGTCATTCCAATTTCGGGGTCAGAGGTCAAATCTAATCTAAGAGAGTTGGCAGCAACGTGCCCACACACACACACACAGACACACACACACACACACACGCACACACACACACACACGCACGCACACAGTCAGTGCTGACTGACGACTTGCAGCGTAATGAACTGCGTCACGGCCACAGCCAATTATAAAGCCTCCTTTCCTATTTCTACTCAAATCCATTTGCCGGCGAAGCGGCACGCGACGACAGAACGATTGATCCCAGGAGAGAAAATTGTTTCGGAGTTCAATAAACATTTAACCTGGAGAGCCTCTGTTCCACAGGAAAACCGAAGAGAGGAGAGAGATAGAGAGAGAGAGAGAGAGAGAGAGAGAGAGAGAGAGAGAGAGAGAGAGAGAGAGAGAGAGAGAGAGAGAGAGAGAGAGAGAGAGAGAGAGAGAGAGAGAGAGAGAGAGAGAGAGAGAGAGAGAGAGAGAGAGAGAGAGAGAGAGATTCAACTGAAAGCAGAGGTGACCATAAGCCCTGACCTCAGATCAGCAGCAGAAGGGTTGAGGGACCAGCAGCTCTGTTAGCATGACTGAAACAGGTGCTAGTTCTTTTCTTCCCTTGTATCTCTCTACCTCTCTCTCTACCTCTCTCTCTACCTCTCTCTCTACCTCTCTACCTCTCTCTTTACTCCTACCTCTCTCTACATCTATCTGTACCTATCTCGCTCTCTCTTTCTCTCTATTTCTCTCTCTCTCTCTCTACATCTCTCTCACTCTCTACCCAGAGGTGCGTTCCTCATATCAACTCTGATTGCGCGCACGCTAATGACGCCACGTGCCCGCGCTCTCCCGGTGTGTGCGCGCGGTCCCGCGCATGCGCATAAATGTTCCCTCGCTTAAGCACAGACTAAAGACAGTGCCTAATTGCCTCTACGAATGGAATGTAACACATTTCATTCACAAGGTAGGTGTGAATGTATCTGAGAACGTATTTAACACACCTGACGACCGGCGCTATTGATATGCAAAGTAGGCCAGGTGGGTACTTATAGCGAGTTGGCGAGTGCAGCGCATTCCTGTGAGCATGCGCGTGCCGTGCACATCCGTGCATGTGCATGCACAGCGTGCCGTGCACATCCGTGCATGTGCGTGCATGCGCTTCTGCTCAAATCTTTGGGTGCACGCAGTGCAACCCCGTCCCATGAAGAACGCATCCCTGTCTCTACCCCTCTCTCCACCTCTATCTCTACCTCTCTCTCTACGTACCCCTACCTCTCTCTCTCTCTTTACATCTATCTCACTCTACCTCTCTCTCTCTCACTCTCAGCTTCTCTCTTTACCCCTCTCTCTAGACCTCACTCTCTCCCTCTATCGCTACATCTCACTCTTTACCTCTCTCTCACTCAATTCAATTCAATTCAAATAGGCTTTATTGGCATGAAATATCAACATACTTATTGCCAAAGCAAGTCCAACATACAAACAATAACATATATATTATTAAGCAATAAAACATACCATAATATTAGCAATAAGTAAAACAATCAACAGAAACATATTAAATTACAAAATAAACATTCCATCGGGTAGTCATTTTACAGATGTAGCCACCCAGATACATGTATTTACAGGGCTTGTTCTCTTATTGTATGACAACCATCTACATATTTTGCAGCTAATACTGTACACTGACTTTTCTCCCCACATATATATAACAGCTTTTGATTATCAGGGAGATGGATAAACTGTGGATCAATTTTATTTATTTTATAAAAGAAAACTTCTCTTAAATCCTTGTATTTTTCACAGTATAGTAGGAAGTGAGGTTCTGTCTCAACATCCCCCTGATGACAAAGTGAACACAGCCTGGCCTCTCTGGGCAGCCAGTTCTGCCTGTGACGGCCTGTTTCTATGGCTAGACTATGTCCACTCAGTCTGTACCGTGTCAATGTCTTTCTTAATTTTATATCATTCACAGTAGTCAGGTATTCTGCCACCGTGTACTCTCTGTTTAGGGTCAAATAGAATTCTAATTTACTTTGAGATTTGGTTGATTTGTTCCAATATTCTATATAGTTTTCTTTTTGTTTTGAGGTTATTTGGTTGGGCCAGATTTTTTGGTATCTGTCCTGAGGCATTTGTGGGCAGAGATTTCTGACTAGCTGGCAGAGGGGACTCTTATCTGGGTTCATCTCTTGGCTCTGAAGGGCTTTGTAGTGGTAGGAGTGGGGGTCACTTGATTGGAGGTGTGTGTAAAATTTTATGGCTCGCTTTTGAATTTGAATGATTAGGGGGTATTGGCCGAGTTCTGCCCTGCATGCATTATTGGCAGTGTGTCTGTGGACCTTAAGTAGGTTTTTGCACAATTCTGCATGCAGTACTTCTAATGGGTGTTTTTCCCATTTTGGGAAATCTTGGTTAGTTAATGGACCCCACACTTCACTGCCATATAATATTATTGGATTTATTACGGAATTTAGAATTTTGAGCCAGGTCCTAATTGGGATGTCAATTGGAATTTTCCTTTTGATGGCATAAAAAGCCCTTCTTCCCTTCTCCTTCAATTCATTCACAGCCATATTGAAGTTTCCATTATGATTTATTTTCAATCCCAAATATGGGTAGCTTTTTGTGTTTTCTAATATGTGTGTGCCTAATTTAAATGTATTATGTGAACTCTGAGACTCGTGTCTCCTTTGAAAGATCATGACTTTAGTCTTCTTCATGTTTACGTTCAGAGACCATGTCTGACAGAACTGGTGGAGGATGTCTAGGTTCTGTTGTAGACCCTCTTTAGTGGCTGACAGCAGAACCAGATCATCTGCGTACATCAGTAATTTTACATTGGTATCGTGCAGAGTCAGACCGGGTGCAGTAGAAAGTTCTAATAACTTTGCTAATTCATTTATATATATATTGAACAATGTTGGACTTAAATTGCACCCCTGGCGGACTCCGCGACCCTGGGTGAAGAAATTTGTTCTTTTATTTCCAATTCTAACAGCACATCTGTTTTTTGTGTACATGGATTTGATCAAGTCATATGTATTTCCTCCAACACCACTTTCTAGAATTTTGAAGAAAAGACCTTTGTGCCAAATTGAGTCAAAGGCTTTTTCAAAATCGACAAAGCAGGAATATATTTTGTTTTTGTTCTGTTTTACGTGAATGTCAATTAGGGTTTTAAGAGTGTATATATGGTCAGAGGTACGATAATTTGGTAAGAATCCGATTTGGCTTTTACTTAGAACGCTGTGTTCTGTAAGGAATTCTATGAGTCTGGTGTTGATGATACTACATAGAAGTTTGCCCAAATTACTCGTCACACAGATACCCCTATAGTTTTTTGGGTCATGTTTATCTCCACTCTTGAAAATTGGGGTTATGAGTCCTTCATTCCAGATATCAGGAAAATAGCCTAGATTTAGTGTCAAATTGAATAATTTTAAAATAGCCATTTGGAATTTTTCAGAGCTGTGTTTAATCATTTCATTTAATATGCCATCTGTACCACAGGCCTTTCTAGCTTTAAGGCACTGGAGTTTTGATTTCAGCTCTTGTTCTGTGATTGGGAAGTCTAAAGGGTTTTGATTATCCTTTATGATATTTTCCCATTTTTGTAATTTTTCACATATCTGGCTGGTTTCCGTTTTTGTATTTAGGGGTACAGTTGTAAAGAGTGATGTGAAGTGGTTTGTCCAAACATCCCCATCTTGGATAGCCTTTTCTTCCGGCTTATCTTTATTCAATGAGTTCCAGTGGTCCCAGAAGGAGTTAGAGCTTAGAGAGTCCTCTATTTTGCACAATTGTTTATTTACGTGATTGTTCCTTTTAATTCTGATGGTCTTTTTGTAGTGTTTCAATGATTCACAGTATTGGAGGCGTAGGGTGTCATTTTGTGGGTTTATGTGTTTCTGGTTTGATATTTTTCTTAGCTGTGTTCTAAGAGCTTTACATTCTTTGTCAAACCATTGGTCCTTTTTAGTTTTTCTCTGTTTGTTACCTGATAGTTTTAATTTGGACTTTGTTGCAGTTCTTTCAAATATATAATTGATGTGTTCTACAGCTAGGTTTACTCCTTCAACACTGTTAGAGTATGGCATGGCTAGGAACGTATCTAACAGTGATTGTGTCTCATCACTGGCGATGGCTCTCTGGTAGTCCTGCATGCTGTTCTGGGACCATCTGTAGTATTTGGGGATGTTGTATAGTTTACTGGGCTGTGTAGGGGGATTTTTGAGAGACTCAGTTCTTTTCATGTATGCCGTGATCTGACTGTGGTCGGAGAGTGGGGTCAGGGGTTTGACTGTGAATGAACTGAAGGATACTGGATCCAGATCTGTTATCATGTAATCTACTGTGCTGCTGCCAAGGGGTGAGCAGTAAGTGTACCTTCCTTGTGAGTCCCCTCTCACACGCCCATTGACAAGGTAGAGACTCAGTCCTCTACACAGTTGTAATAAATCCTTTCCATTTTTGTTTATGGAAGTGTCATGGTTATTTCTAGGGGACTGGTTTACATGGTTGCATATGGTGTGGTCAGATATGAAATTGTCTCCATGTGTACTGGTGAAATCAGGGTGGGTTCCCGTTCGGGCGTTGAAGTCACCGCAAACAAGGACATGACCTTGACTTTGGTAAAGACTTATTTCTGATTCAAGGTTGGAGAAGATGTCGTCTGAGTAATATGGAGACCCAGTGGGTGGTACGTAAATTCCACAGATAAATAGGTCTCTCTGAGAGGGGATTACTTCTTTATTTAGTTTTAACCAAATATGATTGTTCCCGGTTTTTAGAATCTGTATTGACTGGTGGAGTTGTGATTTGTACCAAATTATCAATCCCCCTGAGTCTCTGCCCTGACTAATATGTTTCGTTTTATTCGATGGCAAAATGACTTCTCTATAGTGAGGAGGGCAGTGTGTGTCTACATCTTCTCTGCACCATGTCTCAGTTAGGATTAAGAGGTCATTGTTTGTTATAGCCTGTAAAAAATCTGAGTCTCTACTCTTAAGGCCGTATGTTGAAGAGCAAAGACCCTGTATGTTCCAGCAACTAATGGCGAATGATTGCATTTTGTACAAACATTTTATAAAGGTATAAAAGGTTATAACTAAGGT
This sequence comes from Notolepis coatsorum, assembly GCF_963971535.1. NCBI lineage: Eukaryota > Metazoa > Chordata > Actinopteri > Aulopiformes > Paralepididae > Notolepis > Notolepis coatsorum. Next base: position 39,203,749 of record NC_140173.1, on the reverse strand, counting down.
ATAAGGGTATTCAGTCAATGAAAAATATATATAAAGGTGTTCAAAGCTATAAAGGTTATAGGGTATAAAGGTATTCAGTCAATGGACGAACATCACAGAATAAATTCAACAACAACAAAGGCGACAGCAGGCGGTTGGCCTGCTTTTCTTTTGGTCGATTGCTAGCTTGTAGTGAGAAGTTTACTGCATAGCGTGTATAACATTTGTTTGATCTCATTCAGCTCTGATGTGGGTGGGGGGGGGGGGGCCTGGTCAGGGCGGATGCATAGGTCATCTCCTGCGGCGGACGGTGAGGGGGTCGGCTGGGGGGACGTCTCCTCTCACTGGGTGGGTTGGAAGGGTGGGGTGTGGGCTGGGGGCGGTTGAGGGGATGTCTCCTCTCACTGGGTGTGGTGGAAATGTGGGGTATAGGTGGGGCATAGGTTTGTGGGGTGACTCCTCGTGGGTATCTCATGGGCCTGTGCTTTCTCGGAGAGGCCGGTGTGTGACTGGGTCTGTTGGGGTTGCGTCCGAGGGCAGCATCCTTTAATGTTTTTGCAAATGTCCTCACTCCCGCGTTGTTTAGGTGTAGCCCATCATTATTAAAGTCCCATCTGCCGATGTTTGTGTGGTGGGCCAGGTGGACATTTTTGAGGGCAGCACAGTTTCTTGAGGTCTCCATGTTGATTTCGTGAATGATGTATGGAGGGGTGTCCATCCTGGGGAGGAGGGTGGAGATGATTACTCTGGTGTGTGGGAACTCCCTGGAGGCCTTCTCAGCCACCCTGGTCATTGCTTCAGCAGTTCCACGCTGTAGATAGTGGAGGTCATTTGTACCCGTGTGCACCACCATGTACTGGGGGCTCCCTAGAGTGTCCTGTCTGAGCAGCTCCATGGCGTGGCCTGTGTTCCGACAGCGCTTGGCTGTCACCTTGAGGCCTGGGAAGAGGCGTGCTGTGTCCAGGTATTTGCCATTGGAGTCCATGAGGAGGACTACCTGGGCTTCGGGCTGGGCTGGTCTGGTGGACTGGGGCCGTGGCTCGGGTGGAGGTTGGGCTGCTGGAAGGGGGTCTGAGTCCAAAGGTATGTCATTGGGTGTCAGGCTGGGAGGGGTAAGTGGGGTCAGGGGGGGGGGGTATATTCTGGTTTGGCAGTAGGGGGGGGTGGGGTGGTGAGTGTTGGAGCAGAGGACTGCTTTTGATCGGGGGGGAATGTATGTATTCTTTCTTCTTGTCGTTGTAGCTTTACTTCCTCTATCTCACTGCGTAGAGACTCCTCCCGGCTGTTTGTTTCTTCCTTCATGGCTTTCATCCGGGCCTGTAGGGTGTTGTTGTCCTGCTCTAGCTCCCGCATGGTTTCTGTGAGCTCCATGACCGTCCTCTGGGTCTCCCTCAGCTCTGAAGCGGTCTCCTCCCCGTTCCTCTTCAGATGACGGAGCTCTTCTCCCAGCTGCTGAATGGTGCAGGGCTCAGTCAGCCTGGCCAGAGTCCTCTCTTTAAATTCAGTAAACTCCAGCTCCAGGAGAGATACGCTTTCTCTCAGTTGCTGGACCAGTTTGGAGGGTGTTGAAGGAGTGTGAATGGATGGGCTGACTGGTGCTCTTTGTGCTGGCAGTGGCATCACTGGGTTCACTGTGTGGTTGGAGGGGGTTGGAGTGGCACAGTCAGAAGGGCTAGTTGCTGGTTTTGACTCTGATATTTCTGTGTCTGTGTTCACCTTGTCCTCTTCTGTCTGTGTGTCCGCAGCCTTGTTGGTGTTGGGCACAACTCTCTCCACTTCCGTTTTTATTTTTGGGAAAAGCTCTTGAAATATGTTGAGGTTTGCTTCATTTCCCTGTACTAATACAGTCCCTTTAACATAGTAAGAGATTGTTAGAACTGGGTTATCAGTGTCCAGGGTCTCATCATGGCATATCGTGTGGCGTCCTCCTCGACCGATGCCTTCTTTCACAACATGGTCATAGTGGTTACAGATCACCTGTTTCCAGGAGTTAACATGTTCTGTGTGGAAGATGAGGTCATTCATCACCATCTTGTCCTTATAGACAGTGTAGTCAGCATACAGCTCTTCTGGGTGGGCCAAAAGTGTCTCCTCCTTGTGTTTTTTCTTGTTTTTATTACTTCTGCAACTAGGAGGGTACTCAACTTCTTTGCTGCACATCCTGTTTTGGTTAGTTTCCATGGCAACACTGCACATCCTGTTTTGGTTATTTTCCATGGCAACACACCAGGTAATACACAAACTTAACTGACTGAGACTGTTGTTATTAGCTTTTTGTACAAGATGTTATTTTGGATTTAGCTGGCTGGCTAGTTGTCGTTATCTAACGTTGTGTAGCTACGCAGCTAACTGGCGTTATATGCAGCCAGGCAGGTCGGCAGCTAACGCAGCTAACTGTCGTTATATACAGCCAAACTGTCCCGCTAGCTAACGCAGCTAACTATCGTTATTTACAGCCAAACGGTCCCGCTAGTTAACGCAGCTAACTATAGTTATATGCAGCCAAACGGTCCCGCTAGCTCTCGTAGTGACGTTATAAGGAGCCAAACGGTCCCGTTAGCTAACGCAGCTAACTAGCGTTATAATGAGCCAAACGGTCCCGTTAGCTCTTGTAGCAATGTTATATTGAACCAGTAACGTTATAATGAGCCAAACGGTTCCGTTAGCTCTTGTAGCAACGTTTTATTGAACCACACGGTCCCGTTAGCTCTTGTAGCAACGTTTTATTGAACCCAACGGACCCGCTAGCTCTCGTAGCTAACGGTGTCAGTATACCTGACTACTCTGTTAGCCTCCTTAGCTGCTGTATGCCGTTGTCTCCTTGTCTCCTTGCTACTTGCTCTTCTCTTTGGATTTAAATGTTGGTCTTTGTCCTATTGGATCTATATATATTCATGTTGCCTTTGTGAAGTTATCTCTTCCTTCTGTTTAGTTATTCCATTAACAGTTGAATATTCTTTAGGGGTTCATCTTAGCTGAACTTAGCTGAACCTCTCTCTCTCTCTCTCTCCTATAGTACTGTCATCAACATCACTCTCTACCTCTCTCTACCCCTCTCTCGCTACCTCTATCTTTACCCCTCGCTCTCGACCTCTTTCTCTACCTCTCTCTCTACCTCTGTCTCTAGACCTCTCTCTTTATAGACCTATCACTCTCACTCTATACCCCTCTCTCTCACTCTACACCTCTCTCTCACTCTCTACCTCTCTCTCTCACTCTACACCTCTCTCTCACTCTCTACCTCTCTATCTACCTCTTTCTCTCTCTCACTCTACACCTCTCTCTCTACCTCTCTATCACACTCTCTACCTCTCTATCTACCTCTTTCTCTCTCACTCTACACCTCTCTCTCTACCTCTCTCTCTCTCACTCTCTACCTCTATATCTACCTCTTTCTTTCTCTCACTCTCTACCTCTCTATCTACCTCTTTCTTTCTCTCACTATCTACCTCTATATCTACCTCTTTCTCTCTCTCACTCGCTACCTCTCTATCTACCTCTTTCTCTTTATCACACTCTACACCTCTCTCTCTCACTATTATATCTCTATCTACCTCTATCTCACTCTCTACCCATCTCTCACTATATATATCTCTCTCACTCTACACCTCTATCTCACTATTTCGCTCTCTCTCTCTCTCTCTCTCTCTCTCTCTCTCTATCTCTCTCTCTCTCTCTCTCTCTCTCTCTCTCTCTCTCTCTCTCTCTCTCTCTCTCTCTCTCTTTCTCTCTCACTCTCTATCAATATATCTACTTCTCTCTCACTATCTACCTCTCTCTCTCACTCTCTACCTCTCTCTCTACCTCTTTCTCTACCTCTCTCTATAACTCTACACCTCTCTCTCTCTACCTCTTTCTCTATCTCACTCTCTACCTCTCTCTCACTCTCTACATCTCTCTCTACCTCTTTCTCTACCTCTCTCTATAACTCTACACCTCTCTCTCTCTACCTCTTTCTCTATCTCACTCTATACCTCTCTCTCACTCTCTACCTCTCTCTCTACCTCTTTCTCTACCTCTCTCTATAACTCTACACCTCTCTCACTCTCTACCTATCTCTCTACCTCTCTCTATAACTCTACACCTCTCTCTCACTCTACCTATCTCTCTACCTCTTTCTCTACCTCTCTCTATAACTCTACACCTATCTCTCTACCTCTTTATCTATCTCACTCTCTACGTCTCTCTCACTCTCTACCTCTCTATCTATCTCTCTCACTCTCTACCTCCCTCTCTTTCACTCTCTACTCTCTCTAATCACTCTCTTTTTACTTGAACATGAGGACTCCATACTTTTTTTGCAAACCAAAATACTATACTTTATACTTATAGCACATGCATGAGCCTGGTCTCTTTTGAAAGATAACATTCTGATGTTTCTGATACAATATAGAAAATTAACCTTTAACTTTTAGTGCTAAAGAAATAGCATAGGTCTGAACTTGAGTTGTAGAAAAACGTGTTACTCACGTTTTTCTGTAGTAGTTGCAATATCCAGAAGTAGTATATCCAAAAAGATTGGTATGAGCTTATATAGTACATGTCCAAATTTCATAAAAATCCGTTCAGAAATGAGTTTAGGAGGATTAGGAGCGATGTTGGTAAAATGAGAAAAAAAACACAAAGCTCTCATTGACTCCAATGCATTCCACAGTTTTTTCTCCCCGTCCTGTTTTTTTCGCTCGTGACTTTTCACCTAGATCCCTGATTCGCTCATCCCCACGTGGGGTATCTAGCCCTATTTTCTGAAAATCCGTCTAAAAATACATACATAAGTAAATGGAAGATTGCTCCACTTCACAATACGTGATGTCATCTGCGGTCCACCACCAGACCGCTCGGGCTGAAGAGGTTAATTAATATTCCATGACTTGGAACCCACATATCAGAAACACTGGTCTGGTCCGAGCGGTCCGCCGGCCTATTTTCTGAAAATCCGCCTAAAAATTGAATATAGAATACCAGGGCCCTCATTTATCAATGGTGCGTACGCACAGATATGTGCGTAACCCGTGCATACGATCATTTCTAAGCAAAGTGTGGGACAATTTGAACGTGTGCTTGACTTTGTGCATATATTTACGCACAGCTCCGACCGTGCGTACCTGGCGCCCGGTGGTAGAATATGAATATTGCAATGCGGGAATAAGCTTCCGTGCATTCATTATAGTTCATTGTAAAATAGCGACAGTAGTGTAATTATTGTCAAACCCTATAAATATAGCATTTGGAATAGGTCTTTCTTTCCGAATGAATGCAGCATGGTTTATATATAGGGTTATCGGAATACTCTGGGGTGCACTGACGCAGGAGACGCTGGGTTCGAGCCCAGCTATCGGCGTTGCTACCAGCTTGGCTGGTCGTTCATACTAACACAATTGGCAGTGTTAGGGGTGGGAAAGCTGGTGGGTGGATCCTGGTCATTGTAAACAGCGACTCCTACAGTTCGGTCGGGGCGCCTGCTCAGCGAGGAAAAGATCTAAGGGGGGTAGTGTGATCCTTCCACACGTTACACCCTCTCAGTGAGAGTCCGTGCTGCCAGGTGAAAAGAAGCGGTTGATTGGCTACACATGTGTCGGAGGAAGCATGTGATAGCATCCACTCTCCCAGACCGACTGTATGGGGTAGCTGCGCAGCGACCAGGAAGGGGATTGGGAATTGGCATAACGACTAACATTGGGATGGGCGAAAAACGGAGGAAAAGATCCAAAAAATAAATAAAAAAAATAAAACTAGAGTTATTATTAAGACATTCCATAAACTAAAATCTCACTAATAACACTTTAATTGCCTTCTTTCACAACATGGTCATAGTGGTTACAGATCACCTGTTTCCAGGAGTTAACATGTTCTGTGTGGAAGATGAGGTCATTCATCACCATCTTGTCCTTATAGACAGTGTAGTCAGCATACAGCTCTTCTGGGTGGGCCAAAAGTGTCTCCTCCTTGTGTTTTTTCTTGTTTTTATTACTTCTGCAACTAGGAGGGTACTCAACTTCTTTGCTGCACATCCTGTTTTGGTTAGTTTCCATGGCAACACTGCACATCCTGTTTTGGTTATTTTCCATGGCAACACACCAGGTAATACACAAACTTAACTGACTGAGACTGTTGTTATTAGCTTTTTGTACAAGATGTTATTTTGGATTTAGCTGGCTGGCTAGTTGTCGTTATCTAACGTTGTGTAGCTACGCAGCTAACTGGCGTTATATGCAGCCAGGCAGGTCGGCAGCTAACGCAGCTAACTGTCGTTATATACAGCCAAACTGTCCCGCTAGCTAACGCAGCTAACTATCGTTATTTACAGCCAAACGGTCCCGCTAGTTAACGCAGCTAACTATAGTTATATGCAGCCAAACGGTCCCGCTAGCTCTCGTAGTGACGTTATAAGGAGCCAAACGGTCCCGTTAGCTAACGCAGCTAACTAGCGTTATAATGAGCCAAACGGTCCCGGTGGATCCTGGTCATTGTAAACAGCGACTCCTACAGTTCGGTCGGGGCGCCTGCTCAGCGAGGAAAAGATCTAAGGGGGGTAGTGTGATCCTTCCACACGTTACACCCTCTCAGTGAGAGTCCGTGCTGCCAGGTGAAAAGAAGCGGTTGATTGGCTACACATGTGTCGGAGGAAGCATGTGATAGCATCCACTCTCCCAGACCGACTGTATGGGGTAGCTGCGCAGCGACCAGGAAGGGGATTGGAAATTGGCATAACGACTAACATTGGGATGGGCGAAAAACGGAGGAAAAGATCCGTTAAAAAAAAAAAAAAAAAAATAAATAAATAAAAAAAATAAAACTAGAGTTATTATTAAGACATTCCATAAACTAAAATCTCACTAATAACACTTTAACCTTTGGTAAACAAATGGATTGCTGAAAATATACACTATGGCTGCTGTTGTGACATGGTTGGATATATTTGAAAGAAAAAAAACGCTATTTAATGTCATACAGTCTCGAGAGATTAATCTAATGACGCTTGGTGAATCCCAAAATCGTCCCGAAAATGTCTTAAGTGGCACTAAGAGCACATTCTGTCTGATCTTTTGTCTTAAGTCCGTTGGTGAATGAGACCAATGACTTGGAACCCACATGTCAGAAAGACTGGTCTGGTCCTTTAAGAAGCCACAGGCTTCAGAATGGCTGCTGGTACAGTGGACAAATACAAATAGAAAGGTTGCTAGTTCTATCCCCGGTACTGACAGTAGGGTGTGTCCTAGTTGTGAGCTGCCAATTGGCTGTTATTACATGTACAGTGTTGCACCTGAGCAAGGCATTTCTGTCTGAACTGCTCCAGTTCTGCTACATCCTGCCTAAGGAAAATCACCTGTAGGCTACTGTGTGTGTGTGTGTGTGTGTGTGTGTGTGTGTGTGTGTGTGTGTGTGTGGTGTGTGTGTGTGTGTGTGTGTGTGTGTGTGCGTGCGTGCGTGCGTGCGTGCGTGCGTGCGTGCGTGCGTGCGTGCGTGCGTGCATGCGTGCGTGTGCATGTGTGCGTGCGTGTGTCTGTGTGTGTGTGTCTAAATGCGGGCTATTGAAAAAGACACATTACATTACGTTGAGTAACTCAGCCAGTAAAACACCCTCTTCATCTATGTTGTCTTCATTTAAAACCATTTCATCTCCACACCATAAACCTCAGTGCCACCTTGTGTACCAATTATGTCCATTGTAACTGAGTCATTCGAGTGTGGAGGAGAGGATGAGAGGAGGAGAGGAGGAGAGGGGGAGAGGGGGAGAGGAGGGGAGAGGAGGAGAGAGGGGAGAGGAGGAGAGGGGTAGAGGGGGAGAGGAGGAGAGGGGGAGAGGAGGGGAGAGGGGAGAGGAGGGAGGAGAGAGGAGGAGAGGGGGAGAGGAGGAGAGGAGGAGGAGGGTGAGAGGGGGAGATGAGGAGAGGGGGAGAGGGGGGGAGAGGAGGAGAGGGGTAGAGGGGGGAGAGGAGGAGAGGGGGAGAGGAGGCGAGGAGGAGAGGGGGGAGAGAAGAGGAGGAGATGGGGAGAGGAGGAGAGGAGGAGAGGAGGAGAGGGGAGATGAGGAGATGAGGAGAGGGGGAAAGGGGGAGAGGAGGAGAGGGGAGAGGGGGAGAGGGGGAGAGGAGGAGATGTGGAGAGGGGGAGAGGAGGAGAGGAGGATGGGGAGATGTGGAGAGGAGGAGAGGAGGAGTGGGGGAGAGGGGGAGATGAGGAGAGGGGGAGAGGGGGAGAGGAGGAGAGGGGGAGAGGAGGAGAGAAGTAGGTCTGGTCTTTCTTTCTTTCTTTCTTTCTTTCTTTCTTTCTTTCTTTCTTTCTTTCTTTCTTTCTTTCTTCTTTCTTTCTTTCTTTCTTTCTTTCTTTCTTTCTTTCCTTTCTTTCTTTCTTTCTTTCTTTCTTTCTTTCTTTCTTTCTTTCTTTCTTTATTATATTATTTCTTTATAGCAGCAGTAATTACCAGTAGCAGTATATCTACAGTAATACCAGTAGCAGTATATCTACAGTAATACCAGTAGCAGTATATCTACAGTAATACCAGTAGCAGTATATCTACAGTAATACCAGAATATAACACAATATCGTATCCCTAAGAAACCCTTATAGAAATATAACACAATATCGTATCCCTAAGAAACCCTTATAGAAATATAACACAATATCTTATCCCTAAGAAACCCTTATAGAAATATAACACAATATCTTATCCCTAAGAAACCCTTATAGAAATATAACACAATATCGTATCACTAAGAAACCCTTAGAGAAGTATAACACAATATCTTATCTCTAAGAAACCCTTATAGAAATATAACACAATATCGTATCCCTAAGAAACCCTTATAGAAATATAACACAATATCTTATCCCTAAGAAACCCTTATAGAAATATAACACAATATCTTATCCCTAAGAAACCCTTATAGAAATATAACACAATATCGTATCACTAAGAAACCCTTAGAGAAATATAACACAATATCTTATCTCTAAGAAACCCTTATAGAAATATAACACAATATCGTATCTCTAAGAAACCCTTATAGAAATATAACACAATATCGTATCTCTAAGAAACCCTTATAGAAATATAACACAATATCGTATCTCTAAGAAACCCTTATAGAAATATAACACAATATCGTATCGCTAAGAAACCCT
>NC_140173.1:39170540-39194444 GCF_963971535.1 Notolepis coatsorum | reverse complement strand
GTGTGTTTGCGTGTGTGTCTGGGATTCAGAGTGTTTGAGAGAGTGAGAATTGGTGTGTGTGTGTGTGTGTGTGTGTGTGATATAGCTAATGTAAAGTGCCAGACACATGATGTAAAACTAAAGGGATGCCTGCCCACTCTCTCTCTCTCTCTCTCTCTCTCTCTCTCTCTCTCTCTCTCTCTCTCTCTCTCTCTCTCTCTCCTCTCTCCCTCTCTCTCTCTCTCTCTCTCTCTCTCTCTCTCTCTCTCTCTCTCTTCTCTCTCTCTCTCTCTCTCTCTCTCTCTCACATGCACACACACACGCACACACACATGCACATCCATACACACAAACACACATACACACATGCACATGCATGCACATAAACACCCACACAAACACACACACACATACATGCAAACGCTCTCAAACACACACACATACAGATGAACACTCCTTGTCAAACACACACACCACTCTCTCTCACCACACTATGTTAGCACTGTGCCATCGCTGATGGCGAACATGATTGACCATCGTTGTAGAACTTGTAGCCAAGGAGTGTCTGTTCCGAAAGCGATCCCAGACGGGCTAGTTGGGTCAAGAACCAACATTCTGTGACCATTCTCTGGCTAAGATGTTTTGATGATTGATTTGACTTCTATGGACCTTTTATAAAATATTTAGCCCCCGTGTCCCTCCGAAAAATCCCGGCATTTTTTGTCAGATGGCCAAATCGAAAATATCTGCTGACGCCATCTTGAAAAATTTACTTTTGATCCAGAGCACCTAGAATCATGTATGAATACACTTTTTTGTGTAAGTCAACCATGACGATTCCAATTCTGACATTAGTTTGACTCTATGACATCAATTTAACCCAGAAATCCAAGATGGCCACCATCCAGTAGAGCAAAAATGTAGAAAGAGACAGCAGAGCGAAAATGTAACTTTTGAATGGGAAAGTAAGATTTGGTGTTTGGGCAGGGCTTCAGACTAACAACTTTCCCAATAGCTAGCTAGCTAGCAACAACAACTAGTTAGCTAATATAGTCATTGTAGCCCTGTGTTTGGGGTTTGTTAACCCTTGTGTTGTGTTCGAAAGCTGTTTCTTTCAGGAGTTATTTTGATGATGTTCTGAGCTTGTGCTCAGCATTCTGTTTCAAAAGGTATCTTGGACCACGCCATCTCGCCATTCCTTGACATGAAGAACTCCTGTTGACCTCGCTCATCCAGGCCTTCTTCTTCAATAGACTGCGAGTGTGTGTGTGTGTGTGTGTGTGCGTACGTGCGTGCATGCGTGCACTATCCCTTCATACAATGGGTTTCACGCTGGCTTGAATATGGAGCAGAGGAAGAGCAAGGCTTATTTTCATACATCTTACAATAAACCACCCAACAAGTCAGTTGTGAATGACATCATGGAGAAGCTGTCTACCATCATCGCAACTAAGCACATGCCCTTCGCCTTCTTAGTGGGAGATCATCCTGTGTACGTCCTCATCACTCTGCTCAACGCCGAGAACCCAAACAAGTACCATGACATTGTACCCTTTCTTGGTCCTTCCATACACAGTGTGTGATGATGAGCGCTATCTACAAGCGCTACAAGGGGAGTGAGCTAGGAGATGTACTTGTGGCAGGAGGAGTTATTGCAGAGGGCTCCGTCGACGTGCACTGAAAGGCAAGCATTACAAGAGGTGGCTGCGTTGCTTGAGGCTCATCTATGAGGCACTCATGAGTCAGCTGGTAAAGGGGAGGCTCATGCCCAACCTGGCTGATGAGACAAGGGAGAACCTTGAGATTCTGAGAAATATGAGTCTCTCCCAAGAACCCCGTGCAGCTGCACATGCGGCACTGGAGGATGATACTGACCTCGAGAGCCTCATCACCAATTTATTCACCCAGGTGGAGGCCAGTGACATGGCGGACTACTGGAGGGACTTCCTGTCTATGACGGATGCACTCATGCAGAATGTGCATGCAGTACATATCTGCAACTTGGATGAGTATGTCAACTCTCTGCGTGCCATGCTGCCATGGATGGTAGTGTACGACAACAATAGGTATGGAAGGTGGCTGCCTGACTTCTGGGCAATGCTGACAGCTCTCCCTGCTGATCAGGTCGCCTTCCTTCGTACTGACTTCACTCAGTCCATCACAGGCAACCCCTACTCCAACATGGCCTGGGACATGTGGATCGAGTGTACAATGAACAAGGGCAGCAAAATGAAGTCTGGCTGGCTCTCCATCCTCCAGAATGAGAAGCAGCTGCTGGTGCACTCCAGAAATGTGAACAATTTGGCCAAGATCCGGGTGGCTCACAATGCCCTGGCCACACACAAAAAAGCCAAGAGGAAGCACATAGAATGTGGTCCGAAAAGGATGAGAGAAGATGAGCAGCGAGTGCAGGACCTGGTCGCATGCATGCATGAGTTTGATTCCTTTTGATCCAGCCTCACCCACCCTCCGCACCCTACAGTCAGCCATGCCTGCCTCTGATGAACTCATCGCGGACTTCAACTCAGCCTATGCTGTGGGAGAGGAGAAGTTGACCAGCTTCTTGCAAGACCGAGTGTTCAGTAAGAAAACCTCCCTCCATGCACCTGTCCCTCTGAGCAAACGCTTGACATTTGCCAAGCAGCCCTGCATGGAGAAGCCCGGGGAGGAACTCAAAGCAAGAGCTGCTGAGATGGAGCGGAGTGCTCTCAAGGCAGTGATCGACCTGGTTGAGGTCAGTCAACTTGTGAATCTCTCAGAGTTGCTGGAACATCGTGTTGTCGAGGAATGTGTGGCCTTATTCAACTCCAATGGCACATATAGGAAGACACAGAAGAGCAAGCTCATTCAGAAGCTCTCTCTCCAATCTGTAGATCTGCAAGAACCCTACACCGCTCTTGTCGACATGGGCATGATCTGGAGGATGGCAACCCCATCAGCAGACACAAGATGGCACCCCATACAAGTGGTTGGACTATGTCCACAAGGTATCATCCTTGGCCGCCATGGTGATGCTGACCGTATTTTCTGTGTAAATGACCCGTACGACGCAGCATACTCAACTAAAGATGATGAGCGAGATCTGCGGGTACAAGGTAAGGTACATGTCCCCAACACCTACATGAAGCTGGGCGACCCCTTCCCCTCTGCCAGAGAGTTCAAAACACTGCTGTGTAGCGTCAGAAAGAGGGGGCGGCTACAAAAAGTAATATGCAGCTATCTGACTGACCTTGTTGCACAGGGTGTAGATACAGAGATCGTCTACTCTGTTGGCTCCCACTGCACCAACTTGTCAACCCAGCAACCAATGCAGAACTACAGCTTTGACCAGTCTGAGGCTGACACCATCCTCTTCTCTGCTTACACAGTTCTACGTGAGTCAGGCTACAGTGGCCCTGTGGTCATTGATGCAGCCGACACCGATGCCTATGTCATGGCAGCGGTCATCTCTCAACAGCTGCCCGGTATGCTCTGCATCAAGAGAAAGCAGAACACAGTCTTTTTGTATTGTATTGTATTGTGCAGCTACACTGCATTACAGGCTGTGATGCCAATTCAGGCTTCTATGACAAGGGTAAGTCGTCGGTGTATGACAAGGTGGCAAAGAGCCCTATGGCACGACGGCTGCTCTCGCGGTGTGGAGATAGCCTTGACCTTGAGGAGGAGGTGCTAGAGGAGCTGTTCGAGTTCACACAACATGTTATTTATGGCGACAAGAAGAGTAGCACCATGGCTGAGGCCCGTGCAACAAAGTGGAAGAGAATGAAGAACAAATCATTCATCCATCTCCCTCCAGATGCAGATAGCCTACGCCAACACTGCCTCCGTGCCAACTACTTGGCATATCTAGTGCGCCACCCCTCCCTGAAGCGACACCCTTCGCCACTCGGACATGGCTGGGAGCTGGTGGGTGGTCGCTGTCGCCCTGTCCGCCACACACGACCTGCTCTCCCATCACATCTACCTGCACCAGGGCCAGCTGAAGAAAGTGAGGAAGAGGAGAGTGAGGAGGATGATGATGAGAAGGGAGATGATGATGTATGGAGGAGGAGGGGTGATTCATTGGAATCTGATGATTCAGAATCTAGTGAGGCAGAATGCTCTGATTCGGACTGATCATGACATGTTTAAAGTGGTTTCATTGTTGGGGCGCTCCAGTAGCACACCACATAGCGTGCTGAGTCGCGAAGCGGTCGTCCCGGGTTCGTTTCCCAGTCCCGGCGACCATTTGCTGCATGTCTTCCCTACCTCTCCCCCCGTGCTCCCTCTCTCCCTCTATCTGTCCTGCGTGGCCAGAAAAAGCTGAAAATGCTATAAAGTTAAAAAATAATTAAGTAAAAAGAAGAAGAAAAAAAAAGTAGTTAATCTGTTCAAGTTACAGCTATTTAAGAGAGCGTATTTTGAAGTATAATTAGTTATCTTATCATACTGTACATTCATCAATTATTTTGCTGAGATCCTTATGAAGGTAGTTTGTTTAAAGTACAGCAGTACCATGGTAAAATTGGTTTTGACATTAAAAGTTACATTTTCGCTCTACTATATGGTGGCCATCTTGGATTTCTGGGACAAATTGATGTCATAGAGTCAAACTGATGTCAGAATTGGAATCGTCATGGTTGACTTACACAAAAAAGTGTATTCATACATGATTCTAGGTGCTCTGGATCAAAAGTTAATTTTTCAAGATGGCGTCAGCAGGTATTTTGGATTTGGCCATCTGACAAAAAATGCCGGGATTTTTCGGAGGGACACGGGGGCTAAATATTTTATAAAAGGTCCATAGAAGTCAAATCAATCATCAAAACATCTTAGCCAGAGAATGGTCACAGAATGTTGGTTCTTGACCCAACTAGGCGCTTAGAGTGGGGGAAGGTGACACAAGTTGGATAATCATGCAGAATTCTTACTGGTACACAAATGACAAAAACCATGGGATTTTTATACATTTTGGACCTGTACTATCTATATAGCGAAGAGACTAACATGTGCCGAGGAGAACGTCGCGGTAGCCGACGCCAAAGGTACGAGACCAGTGTTAACATGTCGGCTATTGAGAAGGCTAGTGGTACAGCTAGCGAGGCTTCACCAAGGCCACAGGACTGTGGTAAGAACCGGCAGACTAGGCCTAATCCAAAAACAAACGGCCCCAAAACTGTTGGAAAGAAAAATGCTAACCTCACACAGAAAACAGACTGCTTACTGATTGGAGATTCCACAACAAGGTATGTGGAGATGGCAAACACAGAAAATATATGTATAGACAACACATCTGTGAAAGAGCTGGCCGAAATACTTCCAACACTCATAAGACCGGACATAACAAAAATTGTCATTCACTCTGGATCGTTTGACATCCTGCGAAAGAAGACGGGCACAGAGACTTTGAAAGAGGATTTCACACGTTTAATGAACACACTAGACAAACATCAGTCTGTGTACATAGACACTGATGTGTCCATCAGTGGACCAATTGCATGCTTTCGCAGAGGACAAGAAGCCTTTAGTCGACTCCTACATTTTTATTCATGGTTAGGGTCTACATGTCTTACACGGCCTGAAATTCATTGACAATTTCAATGTTTTCTGGAATAACCCAGAACGCTTTCAAAGAAATGGCTTCTTCCCAAATCGCTTAGGTTCAAGGCTTCTAGCAGCAAACATGCGTCATGCCTTAATGGCCTCCAAGGATATCAGACTCATACCAGCACGAGAGATAATCACAAAGGACACAATCTCGCCACAAGGTGCAGCAGCAGCATCCCCCTCCCCCCCCCCCCCCCCCCATATCACACAAGGCCATCTCGTCTGATCAAATGTCCCCGAAAGCACTAGATTACGGTACAGTTTAGTACAACTGCCATGCCATCTCTCAAAACATACCGGTAATCATAACCAGCCAATGGCTTGGTGAAAAATATACGCCATCAATGCGTTTACCTGCTATTAACCTCAGGGCCATCAAGGTCAAGCCAAAGCAGAGCTCCTCTAAAGAAGTCCAACAAATAAAATTAGCCCTCCTAAATGTCAGATCACTGAATAATAATTTTTTTTTAGTAAATGATCTGATTAAAGAAAATAACTTAGATTGCATCTGCCTAGTAGAGACATGGCTAAATAATGACACAGCTACATCAATAATGATAGAAGCTTGTCCACCAGACTATAATTTTCTTCAAATACCCAGAAAAAATAGAAGAGGGGGAGGAGTTGCAGCAATCTTCTCCTCAAAACTCTTGTTTAGAATCACAGAACTAGGTGAGTTCATGTCGATGTAATATCTTGCCATTGAGCTCAAAACAGAATCAACGATTATCGTCACAATATACCGCCCGCCTAGACACTCACCAATATTTATACAGGAGCTCTCTGAACTGATCTCACTATGTGTTACCGGATATGATAAGGTGATCCTAAATGGAGACTTGAACATCCATTTTAATGAAGATGGAGAAGAAAACAGACTCCAAAACTATAGAACTAAAAAATCTACTGGATAGCTTTGACCTAACACAGCATATAACAAATGCGACTCACAGGCTTGGGAATACATTAGACTTAGTTATGACAACAACTGGGCTAAGCATACAAAATATTTCAATAACTGAATTACCTCTCTCCGACCATCACTGTATATTTTTTGATACTCAAATAACCCTTACTGTTGTGAAGGGCCAGATTAAACCGAATATATATATTTATTTATATATATATATTTAATTGTATTTGTATATTCTCTAATATTCCCTGATATCCCTTGTATATTCCTTGTACAATATGCATTGAATATCCATTCTAGCCTACTGAACATCCCATAATAGTCTCCATTCTACTATTGGTCGAGACCTTGGTGCCAGGCTGCCATACCCCCCAGACCCAGTTCAAACGTACCGCTCAACATGTACGAACAAGTCCTAGTTCCGCGTAGGAATCTGGCTACCGCACCACTAACGGTACTATTTGTTCATAGTGCGTATATATACTGCGCTACTAAAGTAGGACTTCCTTTTTCAGTCCAGTTTCTTACCCTCCAATAGAGTCACAGACGTAAAGCCTCCCCGCGACGCCACGTGTGGGAGTAAGGCCAAGTTCGGCCTACCATCGGTATTGAGACATCGTGTATATTAATATTTGAATAGTCATATTTGGCACTATATCGTCGAGTTGGACGTAGTCTATTAAGCTAATAATAGTCTGTTAATATATAGTGCTTCGTACGGTGAGAATACTACCGTAGCCAGCACCCCATCGTTTCGGGCAGAGAACTGGCTGCTTATCCAGGATGGTCGACCCCATGTGAGATTGCATCTGAGGAGCCCCAGAGCCGACGAGCGAGTGGACCTGTATACCGGATTATTCTACCGACGACAGCCCGCCTTCCCAGGCACGGATTATGCTTTGTATACAGTGATTATTCCATGGATAAAGACCCCCGACACTGCCGTGTGTTGGAACCCCCCCCCCCTGGAGAGGACGCAAGGTGAGGAGGCGCTCTGCAAGACGAGGTCGCTTCACGTCTCTCCACCGTGGACCGGAGAGAGCCGGCCCACAGAGAGTCCAGCTGCTTTCATCTGTGGTCCAAGGATCGCTGGCGCATTGAACTGCACAACTGTGGGTTCACCCAGGATACCCTTGGCCGGACGAGGCAGCCAGACTCTACCCCCCCCCCCCTCCTACTCCTGTTGTCTTACAAGCGACCGGATTAACCCCCCTAGTGTATCCAGTCTTATAATCATTAAAGTATCATTGCTGTTATTCCTTAACTATTCCAGGTCGTATATTTACCGCCTGCGCCATCAGAGATTGGACATTCTCTATTGATATACCAACGAATACTCTTTGCCATAAAAGTGCATACTATTTCAATTCATAAATGTAATTAAGTGATTAAGTGCTTGCTCTACACACCATTGCTGTGTAGTAATAAACGCATACTTCGACTTCGTACATTTGTGTTGGATCCGTTTCATCTACGTGAGAGTGTTTATCATAATATATTTATGCCGAGTACTGGGTGGCCGAATATAAAGTACAAAGGTAGTGGTAGTAAGTATCATATCTAGTAATACAGTCAGGGAATTGTACCCCTCAGTTACAATTGGTCCTTCGAGCCGGAGGGTAATTAGTGTAATATTAATATAGTGTTATTAATATTGAAATGGCCTATGATGAACACTCCACGAAACGATCCTCCTAACCAACGCCCGCAGCGCGAACGACGGCTCCCTCAGTACTTAGAGGCTTACGCTGTCAGTCAACAACCTAGTCTTCTACTAACAGTAAACGCGGTAAAACTAGAAAGTAAAAGTATGTCTAACCCCAACGCCCAGACTACCCCGACCATAGAGGCCCCTACGGGTTCTAATGTAACTGACCAAGTTCACGGTGGGGACCAGTGGGAACCAGACATGACTTCACACCCCGCCAGTACTGAAGAAGTAGTCCCCGATGAGTCCCGGGAGGAATACAACGCTACCGAGAGAGAACTCGGCACGGAAGAAGACGGGGAGAGCACCGTGGAGATAGAGCTCCAAGGCTCCGCAAGGAGTACCCCGAGGGAAGACTCCCCTATACAACCGCCTTCTCCCAGCGAGGCAGATAGGACCCTACAGCAGGCCTTCCTCATCAGCCTGAACGCCGCTGCTGAACGCGACCGACTGCAGATCCAGCAGCGGAGCGAAGAAGAGCATATACGTCTAGAAATAAGACGCATTCAGAGGGAAGAGAATGTGGCCCGAGACCGAGCAGACAGCCAGCGAGCAGCTGCTGGTGCTCTACGGGACGCAGAGCGCGACAGACAGCAAGCGCAACTAATAGAACAGCTGATCAGACGGACAACACCCTCTCCCTCCGCCAGAGGCTCCAGGAACTCGTCTAGACACACCTCCAGGGCGGCATCCCCTAGCCGAGTAAACAACCCTGAACTTGACCAACAGACGAGGTCTATACCCCCCACAGACCACCTCCCCCCACCGGTCCAAGCGAGACCTAGCAACCGGGAAGGAGCAGCATACCCTGTGGAGAGGCTAAACCAGAGACTACAAGCACTGGATGACCTAACTGAAGACGAAGAGGAAGAGGAGGAGAACCACGCCCGACGACAGCACAGTACTCTACCGGACCAGGAGGTCCGGTACAGCCCAGGCTATACTCCCGCGGAGCTGCGCTACAGACCCCCGACTCTATACCCGGGTGAGCACGACGCACGACCCGCACCGAGGAACAGCACCTGGACAAGCGGGCCATGGTACACTGCCGGTACCAGCCCATACCAAGGAGCGGGAGGAGACTCGCCTAGGAGGCCTCTCCCCAAACGCTCGCCGATGTATCCACAGTCAGCGTCATACATTGGCACGCCTATGGTACCCGACTTCACCCAAGAGAACCGGGCCCAGTATACAGAACTCCGCATGTGTCTGGAGACCATGTTGGTGGATGTATTGGATGAACGCCATAAATACGCCATCCTACTGAAGCACTTAAAGGTACCCCGCGCACATAATATAGCGCTCGCCTACGCGACTTCCACCACCCCATACACAGCAGCGCTGGTAGCATTGGACCAGAGGTATGGGCGCATATGGGATTACGTGATCCAGGAGATCCGACACATCGACCGCTTACCCCCAGCAATAGACAATCGAGCACTGGACGACCTGTCCATCAGAGTGCAGTCCCTGGTAGGGATGTTGGGAGCGCAGAGAGAGAAGGGGAGGCATGAACTTTACGCCAACTCAAATGTGGAAAGGATCTTGGAGAAGCTGCCGCCCGCTCGACAGGAGCGTTTTAGGCGGCAGAGAGACCACCGAGACCCGAATGGCCCCGAACCGAACCTCCTCGATCTAGCAGACTTCCTGGCGAGAGAAGTCAGCAGCCTACGGCTAGATACATTCGGACGGAGCACCCCTGGCTCCAGAGAAGGAACCAGACGACTAAATGATGGAAGAAGATCGGTGACTGTGATGCACCAATCGGAGTCAGTACCGAGCAGCAGGAGCCACAGTACCCCCTCCAGAACGGAGAAGTGGAAGATAGTGTGCCCCTACTGTGAGAAAGAACACTGGCTAGCGCAATGTGACTCCTTCCCCAAGCTGAACGCGGAGGAAGCAAGTCAATGGATAAAGTCCAACAAGCGCTGTTTTCGCT
This sequence comes from Notolepis coatsorum, assembly GCF_963971535.1. Lineage (NCBI taxonomy): Eukaryota > Metazoa > Chordata > Actinopteri > Aulopiformes > Paralepididae > Notolepis > Notolepis coatsorum. The sequence goes on along the minus strand of NC_140173.1, from coordinate 39,184,319 downwards.
GTGCGCGCTCACACATGGCAGCCGAATGCCGCTTAAAGAAAAGGTGCACCAAGTGCGATGGAGCCCATCTGGACATACTTCACGACAGTAACAGACGGCGCCCTTCACCCGCACCATCCAGCAGCAAAGCGAGCGTCATGTACATCGATCCCGCCAGCAGCAGTGGAGCCCGAGTACTCCTAAAAGTAGTGCGTGTGACACTAAGCTACCAGAATAAAGTCCTGGACACTTACGCCGTCCTCGATGACGGGTCAGAGAAGACCCTTCTGCTCGCCTCCGCTGCGGCCCAGCTAGGGCTGCGGGGAAGCGAAACCCAAATGACAATTCGGACAATAAGACGAGATTTGAAGACGATAAAGGGCGAGAATGTCTCATTCTCTATCGCAGCAAGCGGCCAGCCTGAGCGACGGTACCAGATTACAGACGCTTTCACCAGCCAAGAAATAGGACTGTCGCGGTACACATACCCCGTCGCCAAGCTGATGGAGAAATATGCACATCTGCGCAAGTTACCAATCCCGCTCATAGACAATGCTATGCCGACCCTGTTGATAGGCTCCGACCATGCAGACCTCATTGTCCCGATAGACCGGGTTCATACCGGACCCCGAGGCTGTCCTGCAGCAGTCGAGACCCGTTTGGGATGGACTCTCCAAGGCCCGCTCGCCAAATCTCTCAACCGAAGTACAGCCACTAGATGTCTCCACTCCCGAGTCACAGAGGGAGAAACCGCACTCCTGCAACACGTAGAGCGGCTATGGACCTTGGAACAAATGCCCTTTAAGAACGGAAAGAAAGACATTCGCTCTAAAGATGACATTTACGCCATTCACCTCCTCGAGACAGGGACCAAGAGAGTCCCGGTCAACGGCGTGTTGAGATACGCCACGCCACTCCTGCGGCGAGAAGGAATGCCTACTTTCCACGCCAAGACAGACGCCACAGAACGGTACCTGCTGAACACGGAGCGGCGCTTAGCCAAGAACCCCGCCCAAGAGAGTGTATACCGCGCTGAGATTGAGAAGCTCATCACAGCGGGACACGTCACAAAGATGGACATTAAAGAGGCTGACCAGACCACTGAATCGTGGTACGTGCCTCACCACAAGGTCCATCACAACGGTAAAGACCGCATAGTATTTAACTGCAGCTACCAGATCGGATCCCAAAATCTGAATAAAGAGTTACTGCCCGGTCCCACACTCGGCCCCTCCCTACTCGGCGTTCTACTCCGCTTCCGCCAGGAAAAGGTGGCCATCAGCGGGGACATTAAAGGAATGTTCCTGCAGGTGAGATTAGTAGAGGAGGACAAGCCCCTGTTACGGTTCCTATGGAGAGAGAAGCCAGGAGATGAGCACCCAGCCATCTACCAATGGGAAGTCCTCCCCTTCGGAACGACGTGCAGCCCCTGCTGTGCTACATTTGCACTACAGAAACATGTAGCAGAGGACCCAGCAGCGGACGAAGAGGTCCGACACAGCGTAAAGAACAGCTTCTACGTAGACAACTGTCTACAAAGCCTTTCAACCCAGGAAGAAGCTGAGGCTCTCCTGATTAAACTCCGCGCCTCATTGATCAAAGGCGGCTTTGATCTCAGGCAGTGGGCCAGCAGCGATCCGCAAGTACTGCGCAGCCTCTCCTCCGAGGACAAGGCAGCCAGCAGCGAGACCTGGATGGCTACAATCCCGGGAGAAGCCCAGGAGATGACCCTGGGATTGGTGTGGCGATTCAAAACAGATTCGCTTCACTACAGACACAAGCCCCTGACTACGGAGCAGGGAAGGCCGGCGGCGGCGCCGACCACCAGATGGAGTGTGTACACAACACTCGCCCGACAATATGACCCGCTAGGATGTATTCTACCGTACACCACCAGGGCAAAAATGATTGTACGAGCATTGTGGGACAAGGACCAGGGCTGGGACGACCCCATTCCCACACACCTTGCATCCACCTGGAGAGAGTGGGAGATGGAGCTCCACTCACTCCCAGGCGTTAATATGCGCCGAAGCTACTTCCCACCCACGGTGAGGCCAGAGACATGTAAAATGGACTTACACGTCTTCAGTGACGCCTCAGAGGTCGCATACGGATCAGTAGCCTACTTGCGGGCCCAAGAAGAGGGGGGAGAGATCTACACAGCATTTGTCCTCGCCCGCTCGAGAATAGCCCCACGCAAGCAACAATCTATCCCACGCCTAGAGCTCTGCGCAGCCCTAGCCGGAGCGCACCTAGCCACGCTCATCCAACGTGAGCTCACCATACCGGTGTCTAGAACAATCCTGTGGTCAGATTCCACGACAGTACTCGCCTGGATCAAATCGGACTCATGCAAGTACAAAGTCTTCGTGGGAATCAGAGTCACCGAGATTCAAGACTTAACCGAAGAGTTAACCGGAGAAACAGAGTGGCGCTACGTTGATACAAAACAGAACCCAGCTGACGTCATCACCCGGGGAATGCCCCTAGATGACCTCACCCGTCGCAATGTCTACAGTGACGGCCCAGCATTCCTAAAGCTCCCGGAAGGAGAGTGGCCCACGCCTATCCCGAGGGAAGCCAGTCAGGAGGAGGCTGAGAATAAGAAGCCTGTGTTCTGTGGATTGAGCACTGTTATCTCCGCAGACCCCAACACACTCCTGATGGGGCTAGATCCCGCGTTACCCCAGACAATGTACCGGCCTGAAGAAGCGAACGGCCGACGAATGTGGAGGTACAGCCAAGTATTAGCCGACAAGTTTTGGAGCAGTTTCCTACTACACTACCTACCGTCTCTACAGACCCGCCAGAAGTGGGTAAAGGAGAGAGACAATTTGACAGAAGGAACAGTCGTCATGATTATTGATCAATCACTGCCCAGAGCTATGTGGCCGGCCGGCCGCGTAAGCAAAGGGATCACCGGTGCCGACGGCAAGGTCCGAGCAGCTGAAGTGCCTGTCCAGGGTCGCACTTACACCCGTCCCGTGGCGAGGCTCATAGAACTGCCCCGACTCCCAGACACAATCGATGATGACCATGACCCTATAACCATATGACTTTGTGAAGTTGACTGACCCCTACAGCAAACCCTTATGTGTAAATAGACAACGCGATTAATCTGTCTCTGCTTAACTGATTAGGTCTGGGACCAATCAGGGGGTGGCTGTTGTGAAGGGCCAGATTAAACCGAATATATATATTTATTTATATATATATATTTAATTGTATTTGTATATTCTCTAATATTCCCTGATATCCCTTGTATATTCCTTGTACAATATGCATTGAATATCCATTCTAGCCTACTGAACATCCCATAATAGTCTCCATTCTACTATTGGTCGAGACCTTGGTGCCAGGCTGCCATACCCCCCAGACCCAGTTCAAACGTACCGCTCAACATGTACGAACAAGTCCTAGTTCCGCGTAGGAATCTGGCTACCGCACCACTAACGGTACTATTTGTTCATAGTGCGTATATATACTGCGCTACTAAAGTAGGACTTCCTTTTTCAGTCCAGTTTCTTACCCTCCAATAGAGTCACAGACGTAAAGCCTCCCCGCGACGCCACGTGTGGGAGTAAGGCCAAGTTCGGCCTACCATCGGTATTGAGACATCGTGTATATTAATATTTGAATAGTCATATTTGGCACTATATCGTCGAGTTGGACGTAGTCTATTAAGCTAATAATAGTCTGTTAATATATAGTGCTTCGTACGGTGAGAATACTACCGTAGCCAGCACCCCATCGTTTCGGGCAGAGAACTGGCTGCTTATCCAGGATGGTCGACCCCATGTGAGATTGCATCTGAGGAGCCCCAGAGCCGACGAGCGAGTGGACCTGTATACCGGATTATTCTACCGACGACAGCCCGCCTTCCCAGGCACGGATTATGCTTTGTATACAGTGATTATTCCATGGATAAAGACCCCCGACACTGCCGTGTGTTGGAACCCCCCCCCCCTGGAGAGGACGCAAGGTGAGGAGGCGCTCTGCAAGACGAGGTCGCTTCACGTCTCTCCACAGTGGACCGGAGAGAGCCGGCCCACAGAGAGTCCAGCTGCTTTCATCTGTGGTCCAAGGATCGCTGGCGCATTGAACTGCACAACTGTGGGTTCACCCAGGATACCCTTGGCCGGACGAGGCAGCCAGACTCTACCCCCCCCCCCCCCCCTCCTACTCCTGTTGTCTTACAAGCGACCGGATTAACCCCCCTAGTGTATCCAGTCTTATAATCATTAAAGTATCATTGCTGTTATTCCTTAACTATTCCAGGTCGTATATTTACCGCCTGCGCCATCAGAGATTGGACATTCTCTATTGATATACCAACGAATACTCTTTGCCATAAAAGTGCATACTATTTCAATTCATAAATGTAATTAAGTGATTAAGTGCTTGCTCTACACACCATTGCTGTGTAGTAATAAACGCATACTTCGACTTCGTACATTTGTGTTGGATCCGTTTCATCTACGTGAGAGTGTTTATCATAATATATTTATGCCGAGTACTGGGTGGCCGAATATAAAGTACAAAGGTAGTGGTAGTAAGTATCATATCTAGTAATACAGTCAGGGAATTGTACCCCTCAGTTACACTTACTAAAACAAAAAAATAAATCATAGTTCAAAAGAGGCTCCTAAACGACAAGGCTGAATCAAAGTTAATTGATCTTATCAGACTACATGAACCACACAATCATGATAGCTCTCTAAATGAAATGGTAGAAAATCTCAATGATCTCAGTCAATATTAAATTCTGTCGCCCCACTAAAAACGAAAAAGAAGAAAACCAGAGCCTCGCCCTGGTTGAACTATAATACGGTCAACAAAGAAAAAAGGAAATGTCGTGCAGCGGAGCAAAAATGGAGAAAAACAAAAAACACCATATGCTGTGATATATACAAAGATGCTTTAACTGCTTATAATAAAACCATCCGCTTAGCAAGGAAAAACTACTTCTCTAAAATCATTACAGAAAATGCTGGAAACTCCAGAATCCTTTTTTCCACTATTAATGTACTACTCAACACTGCCCCTACACCTCCTCAGTCATCAACGGTTAAGTGTGAAGAACTTGCACTATTCTTTAACAACAAAATAACCTTGATCAGGGCCAGCATTACTCATGATGGAAATAAAGCTGATTGCAGCAAACCGCACAATGTAACCATGAGAAGATTCACAGGCATCACATTAGATGTACTCTGCAAAACTGTCTCAGAATGTAACTCCTCCACCTCAGACATTGACCCTATACCTACAGCTTTCTTCAAACGGGTGTTTAATAGTGTTTCAAGCCCTGTGCTAGATATCATAAACACTTCCCTTAGAACTGGTATTTTCACAGATGCCTTTAAAACAACAGTTGTAAAGCCATTACTAAAAAAACCTAACTTGGATAGTAATGAAATGGCAAATTATCGTCCATTATACAACGGCATGCAAATTTCTCGATTCTGATTGGCCATTCACACGTCTTTATTGGCAACAATCCACGGTCCTGGGCTCAGGACCCGCCCACAACTGAATCACATATCACTCCCCGGCTCACTCCGGGAGAAAACAGGATCGCGGACAACAAATGGTTATGTTGAAAGCACCATAACGACTAAATATGAAGCGATTCTGTCAAGGGGAATGTGTTAGTATTTTAAACAATGTTGGATGATGTAATTGATGGGTCTTGACTCAATCTAGAACAAAAGAAAAATCGCGGATTGATTGATAGATTAATTGATTGATTTAAATTTCTTCCTTCCTACTTTCTACAGACTGCAGCGTTCTCTCTCACACACTGTCCGACGCTGGCGTACCCACAAACACACACACACACATACACACACACACACACACACACACACACACACATACACACACACACGCACACACACACTGTGACACACACACACACACTAGGACCGCTACTGTTCCTAATTTATGCAAATGACATGTCGTCAGCTTGTGACTGCAACTTGTTCCTGTTTGCGGACGACTCAGCCCTGCTGGTCTCTGACAAGAACAAGTTACAGGTTGAAAAAACCCTCAGCTCGGAACTAGGCAGAATCTGCATATGGCTCGCTGATAACAAACTATCATTACACATGGGCAAAACAGAGTCCATTCTCTTCGGTTCAAATAACAAACTCAGCAAGACCGACGGCTTCTCAGTTACAGTGGGTGACAATATTGTCACAAGGAAAGATGAAATTACCTACCTGGGTTCCATCCTAGAGGCTAATCTCTCCTGTGACAAAATGGCATCCAATGTAATAAAAAAAGTCAACCAACGAACTCGGTTCTTGTACCGGATCTCCTCTCTGGTAAACAAGAATACCCTGAAGACTCTGGCAGGAGCACTCATTCAGGGGTACTACGACTATGCTTGCACCTCATGGTACCAAAGCACCTCAAAGGCGCTAAAAACAAAATTACAAACATCTCAAAACAAACTGGTCAGACTACTGCTTGACCTTACTCCTAGAACCCACCTCACCCCTGCCCACTTTGACAACCTAGGATGGCTTAGAGTAGATGACAGAGTACAGCAACTTGCAATGGGCCTGGTCTACAAGATACACTACACGACCAAGGTACCCATGTACATGGCAAAATACTTCCCAAAGGTCAGTGAATACCACGATCACAACACCAGAGGGAGCTCCACAAATCATGTTAAACCCAGATTCGGCTCAAATAAGGGACTAAACACGTTTCGCAATTATGCCACATCAATGTGGAACGCCCTACCCAAAGCTGTAAAGGAATGTGGATCACTACCCACTTTCAAAACCTCTCTCAAGAGACACCTACGGGAGACTGCAATTCAACACTGGCCCCTGTAAATATCCTAACCCAACCCCCTCCAATGTACAGTCATTTACCTAGTATGGTTTTGTCAATAGTCCAATGTACAATTTTGTTTGTTTGTACAGAGTCTCCCCCCCCTCAATGTACAGTTTTGCTTGTTTATACAGTGTGCCCCCCCCCCCCCCCCCCCCCAACCACCTCCAATGTAAATTACCCAGTATGGTTGTCAATATCCCAGTGTACCCAACCCCCCCCACCCAACCTCCTCCAATGTACAGTTTCTACGTCAAATGTATATACTCCCTTTTCTTGACTCCTTCTGTATCACAAACAGTACTGTATTTGCAAATCTGGTATGTCATAAATGTATAGATGTAGCAGTACTGACTATCTGTATGTCATGTATGTCATATATGTCCTGATGAATTGAAAATGGGGGACCCTGGTGTAAACAAGACGAAAGTCTTTCTCTGGTCTGCATCCCCTTAACAATTGTGTGTATTGAGCTGTACTGTATTGTACCCATTCTGCAATCTGTTAATAAAGTTTTCAATCAATCAATCAAACACACACACACACACACACGCACACACACACACACACACACTCCTGTCTGCAACAGCGGGGGAGTCAGACTGAGAGAGAAGCAGCGCTGTTTTAAGTGAGCATGGTCTATTGAATTGATTGATTGGTTGATTGCTAATTTTATTACTGTACCCCTGGTTTCCAACTGGTTAAGTTTAGGCTAAAAGAAATAAATAAAAAAATAGGGCAAAGAAAACGTTTTTTTCCTATAGGGCAAAGAAAACGTTTTAATTTGTTTTACCTACTTTATATTCTGCATCTGGTAATAAAATTTTCAATCAATCATTCCAATAATACACAGTTGGATGTGTTAGTTGGTTGGATGCACTTCAAGCTGCTTCCACATGAGGCAACTTCTCTCAATCATTCCAATAATACACAGTTGGATGTGTTAGTTTGGTTGGATGCACTTCAAGCTGCTTCCACATGGAGTTGTGGGAACTACTTTTTCTGGCGGATGGTTTTTTCAATAAATCTTCGATTAATGTGTGTTTATTGTATAGAAATAAGGTTGGATGAATCTGGCAGTTGTATAAAAGCTTTACACCACGTGCAGTCGTGATTTGTGACCAATAAACCATGCCTAGGGGGGTCTAACGACCCTCGGCTGCGCCTCGGGCCTAACAACCACCCCTAGGCATGGTTTATTGGTCACAAACCACTCCTGCGTGTGATGTAATGCTTAAATATCCAACCTACCATTCATTAGTAAAGTACTTGAAAAGATAGTTTCAGTTCAAATAAATTCCTTTCTTGAAGAAAACAACATCTTAGAAGAATTTCAGTCAGGATTCAGAAAATATCATAGCACTGAAACTGCCCTCACCAAAATAATCAGTGACCTCAGGCTAAACTCTGACGAGAATAAGATCTCCATCCTTATCTTGCTAGATCTCAGTGCAGCATTTGATACAATCGATCACGATATTCTAATCGATCGTCTTGAAAACCATGTCGGTTTGTCAGAACATGTGCTAGGCTGGTTTAAAACATACATCAGAGGGAGGAAATTCTATGTTAAACTAGGAGATCACATGTCTGATATATACGACAACAACTATGGAGTTGCACAAGGGAGTTGCTTAGGTCCTTTACTCTTCTCCCTTTACATGTTACCACTGGGTGATATCATCAGAGAACATAATGTAGATTTCCATAGCTATGCGGATGATACACAACTGTACATATCTGCTGAACCAAATGATACAGCGATTAGCTCCATTACAGACTGCTTACTGGCAATAAATAAATGGATGAGTAAGAACTTCCTGAAACTAAACGAGAACAAAACTGAAATTCTAATTATCGGCCCCAAAACTAAAAAAAGAAACACTTTGGTTGCCATGGGTTAAATTCATGATATACCATAGGTTGCCGGCTCTATTTGTCTATGGAGAAGTACCCCTTCTTTGCATGGCTATAACTTTTTAAATTCTATTGCTACATTGCCATTATTAGGGCCCATTCAAAGTCCTATATGTATTGTTCATTGTGTAGCAACGTTAAACTTTTTCATTCACATATTCATAGTAAAGTATGGTCTAATGTATAAGTATGTTTTCATCTCTTTCTGCAGCTTTCTCCAGAACGTGATCTATAGCCCCAAATGCATTATATTGATGATGCAATACAGTTTTATGGCAATCAGCGTGATATAAAAAATTCCAACTAGACGTACTTCTAGAAGTTACTACACATCATCTGATGTTGACCGGATGGGCTAGGGGGCGTTTATAATTCCGTGGGCAGCGTTATACCAATCATCTAATGTGGGTCAAATGTTGATCATAGCAGTTAGTATCGAAGACGGTAATTTTACACGCTAAAACTCACCCCAGTCTCCGCGCGCCGTTGGGCGATCATCGTAGAGTAGAAATTTGATCATTATGGGATGTAAATTTACCCGGTCCATTTCCAGCTTGTATAATGGTATATACGTCCAAATCATGTTGTTTATAGAGTTATTGGCAATCGATCGCTATGTAGTGTGTCGAGATCGAGTCCCGGAACCTATAGCGAGTGCCCGGAAGTAATACGGCCGATCAGCACAACCTCCATAGCACTTCCTGTTAAGCGATTGCGCCGATCGGCCACCAGATGGCGCTCCTGAACCGCCAGAGAGCTCAGTGGGTCCTCCTGGTGGATCTCAGGCCAGCGGAGGGGAAATATGAATCCGATCGCAGATTTTTGAAATATTGATATAAGGACGCTGTAAAGCGTCCTCCGGCAACTTGAGCATGGCCGGGAATTACGCTTTTAAGCGTTTTCCGGCAGTCAAAGAACCTGGGAGGACTAACCCCTTCGATCAAATCTGAGGTCACTAGTCTCGGGGTTATCATAGATTCAGAACTGAACTTCAATTCTCATATTAGCAAAGTGACGAAAACATCGTTCTTCCATCTCAGAAATATAGCAAAAGTACGACCATTTATTAATCAGAACGATGCTGAGAAGCTAATTCATGCATTCATATCTAGCCGGTTAGACTACTGTAATGCACTTTTCACAGGTCTCCCTAAGAAAACCACAGAGAGGCTTCAGCTAATCCAAAACTCTGCAGCCCGACTGCTAACTAGAACCAAAAGGAGAGAGCACATTAGTCCAGTCTTAGCTGCTTTACACTGGCTTCCTGTAACATTTAGAATTTACTTTAAGGTCCTTCTCCTTAAATACAAAGCTCTAAATGGACAGGGACCTAGCTACATCGCCAACACTCTAATAAATTACACACCAGCAAGAACACTGCGATCATCAGCTGCTGGACTACTAGAGGCTCCCAGAAACAGTCAAAAGAGGATCGGTAATGCAGCCTTTATCAACTATGCCCCAAAACTGTGGAACAAACTACCCCAAAACATCAGAGAAGCCAACTCGCTAGACATCTTTAAAAGACAGCTTAAAACCTATCTCTTTGCTCAGGCATTTCACTGTGGGGTAATGCAGGCAAATATCTGAAGATAGATATCTGCTACCACCTAGTGGCAAGGGTAAATATTATTATAGAAACATCAGGGATATCCTGACACAAATTGTACTTACCTGCACTATTCTTACCCTGCCTACTTTTATACACTGCCTATCAAATTTATGTGTTGGTTATCACACTTTTTACTTCTTACTGATGACTATTTTTAAACTGAATCATTTTAAACAATTTTTATTATTTGTATTACTGAATCAAACTGTAAACAGAGCTATATTCTTACCCTACCTACTTTCATACACTTCCAATGAAATTCAAATGTCGGTTCTATGACTTTTGACCTAAATCTAGCAAAGTTGTTTACCATTCCAGTTAGGTACATCGTGCCAAGGTTGATTCTCCTAACTGGGCCATTTTCATCTGATTGAACAATCTTATCACACTTTTTACTGTAACCTTGCTATTTACATTTTTTATTTTTATGCTCGCTTATGCCTGTATGTTTACTGTTGTTGTATGTCTGTTCTATTTTATAATTTCTAGACTATTTTTAAACTTAATAATTTTAAACTATTTTATTATTTGTATTACTGAATAGAGAGCCTATTAGGATGCTAGATCCTAATGTGAAACACTGTGATTTACCATACCTTGCTATGCTCGCTCATGTCTGTATTTTTTACTGTTGTGAAGCACTTTGAACTGCAACCTCTGTATGCAAAGTGCTATACAAATACAGTTATTATTATTATTATTATTATTATTATTATTATTATTATTATTATTATTATTATTATTATTATTATTATTATTATTATTATTATTATTATTATTATTATTATTATTATTATTATTATTATTATTATTATTATTATTATTATTATTATTATTATTATTATTATTATTATTATTATTATTATTATTATTATTTATATAAGACTTCAGGCTATGGAACCATTATCTTTTCCAGCGCCTACCTCTCAGCTGGAACTCACAAATTGGCATCTGGCAACCAGTAAAAAACCTTTACTTCAGTGTGTTCAAACCTCTGTTACTCTATTTCATTAGCACTAAAAGTGGTCTTCCTTTATTTATTGTATCAGAAACTTCAGAATGTTATCTTTCAAAAGAGACCAGGGCCCTGTTTCATGTACGTGGTTCAACTAAGTCGATCAAGATGTCCATTATCCAGCTTCAGTTAACCCGATGTTCGAAGCCGGGATTTTCCTGTTTCACAAAGGTGGATTCAGTCTCGTTAACTCAAGCCAGACTTGCGAGTCAGGCTAAATGCGCGCGGCCGTTTTAGGTGAAAAGCCAGCACGTATCGATGGCAGAGATCCTGATTCTCAACGGCATTGATTGATTAATTGATTTAAGACTTTATTGACAGATTGCAATACGGCTCAATCGCCTCGCCGACAAGTTAAATGCGTTATCTATAGGCTAATTCTAAGTCCCTCATTACCTCAATCAATCAGATTATATTTCTTTAAACTTGCCTGCTGGATTGAATAATCAAATGAGATCTTGCTAGCGAAAATTATTAGTTAACTGTTATACAGAATTACGATACGGCTCTCTTACCCATTGATTGATGTATAGTCAATCTTTTACTAATCTTCTCTGTGGTGTAACGGATTCTTCTTTTGACTTTCACACGGACGACCGGGGTTCAAGACCCGTCTTTTCCTTCTTTTTGCAATATAGGAATAATTCAATTTGGTGCACGTTGAGAGCTATATAAAGAATGACATCCTCAATGCATGTAGATTTATAATATTTTAACTTAAAACCAGGCTACTTTGGCGTATAATCATTAATATTATATTCAAAAAAATCATATTGGAAACACCGGGATTTGAACCCCGGTCGCTGGATTGGCACGCTTGAGCACTACCGCTGCACCACTGTGCCAGATGGGATAAATTCATTGATTATACATTAATGAACGAGAGACCCGTGTTTAGAATATCCTTTGTTTTGAATGAAGTTTATCTCTTTATCCTCATTCATTAATGTGACGTCAACGGCTCATTCAATTTCTCAAATCCGTCAAACAGCGCATCTCATCAGACATCTTAATCCCAGTTACAATTAAAATAACCACATCATGTGTACATCGCACGAGCGAGCGCCACCGTCGCCACGGTATATATAACGTGCATTATTTAGGACAAAGTGAATTTAATATCAGCATTTTGGGTCTATTTTACATTTCAAAAGCCCCCTCTGGAAGAATGGAGCACAAAAACGTAATTCAGAATGGTATAATGCAGATCGTAGACTGTGGGAATAGTTTCAGGAAACGGGCTGTCACTTCTTTGCGGGGGCGTGGCGATAGTTCAGGCTAACTTGAACTTGAACTCTGCTTTCGACCAGGCTCAAACTTTTGGATATGTTGTCATGGTGATTTGGAAAATCCACGTTCATGAAATCGGAAAGTCCGGCTAACCCAGTTATCCAGCTAAAGTTATCCGGCTAACTCAGTTATCCAGGTACAAGAAACAGGGCCCAGGCTTATTATGCATGTGCTATAAGTATACAGTTTAAAGATACGCTGTAAAAAAAAAGTATGCAGTCCTCAAGTTCAAGTAAAAAAAATTGCCAAGAATGCAAAGAAAAATCATAATTCATATTCTCCTTTGTTTCATCACAATTTAGCCAAGCCTAGTAATAGACACAATATTTCTGACACTGGGAATACATTCACTGAGGTCCATAGATGTCCCTAGATACCAAGAATATGCAAATGGTCCTTGTAGAAGTGGAGCAATATTCCATTATGTATGTATAGTATGTATTTTAGGCGGATTTTCTGAAAATAGGCTCCGGGTGGAAGAGGTTAAGCTTAAATTGTGATGAAACAAAGGAGAATATGAATTATGATTTTTCAGTGAATAACACCATGCTAATAATGACCAAACATTAAAAACTGCCACTGATCTCGTTCAGTACCTTCTTGAGATCATGTGTACAAAAAAATCTAAGGAACGTATTGATGATAATATACATTATAAATGCTGTTGTGACATGGTTATGATGTTTATACTTGAATACGTTTGGGAAAAAAACGCTACTTTTATAGAACAATCTGGAGATATTGATTTATGACCAGATGTCATTTGCGGTCCGCCGACGGACCGCACAGGCGGAAGAGGTTAATATACTGTGTCTACTTTCATTCATTATGTACTTTCATTCATCATCTACTTTCATTCATTAATATCTACTTTCATTCATCATCTACTGCCCAGTGTCCCATATGAATGTAACCAGGTCAAAAGTGGCATTGTCGGGTTCGCCAGGGTGGCACACCAAGTAACGCACTTCAGTGCAACGCGGCCGTCCCGGGTTCGACTCCCCATTTGCCGAATGTCTCCTCCCATCCTTCCTCTCTGTCTATCCAATAAAGCAATAAAAAATGTCAAAAAAAAATCTAAAAAAAAAAAAATGGCATTGTCTTCTAAAACCTTTTT
>NC_140173.1:39088040-39165540 GCF_963971535.1 Notolepis coatsorum | reverse complement strand
GTAGTCAATGAACACGCGTCGTCAGTGGACCTGTTTGTCCTGTATGCAAATTGCATAGGGTCCATATCACTGGGGAGGGAGGCACAAATGTGGTCCTTGACCAGCCTCTCAAAACATTTCATGACCACAGAGGTGAGTGCCACCGGTCTGTAGTCATTTGGACATGTTGGGGAGGGTTTCTTCGGTACAGGGATGATGGTAGACATCTTGAAGCAGGCAGGGACCACCGACTCCGCCAGGGATTGATTAAATATGACGGTGAACACAGGGGCTAGCTGGTTGGCACAGGACTTAAGTATGCGTCCTGTTATTCCATCTGGGCCAGCAGCCTTCCTGGTGTTCACCTGCATAAATGCTCTTCTCACACTGTGTACCGTCAATGAGAGAGCGTCCCCGCCCCCCGCGGATGCCCCCCCCCCCTCCACAGCAGCCGGCGCACCAGTGACGTCACTAGCCGTTGGGCTAGCAGTGCCACTGTTTGCACCAAACCGCGCGTAGAAGATATTGAGCTGGTCCGCAAGGGAGGCGTCGTCGCTCCCCATTGAGGGGGCGCTGACTTTGTAGTCAGTTATAGCCCTCAGTCCCTGCCATAATCCTCTTGTGTCATTCTGTGCCATTTGTGCCTCCATCTTGTCGACATACGTCCTCTTAGCAAGTTTGACAGCCTTGCGCAGAGTGTAGACTGTTGTCTTGTACTCTTCCATGTTTCCTGACTCTCTGCCCCGGTTATAAGCAGTGGTGCGAGAGTTCAGGGTTGCTCTGATAGTACTGTCCACCCATGGTTTCTGGTTTGGGAACACCCTCGCCTTTTTTGTGGGGACGATACGATCAGCCAGTGTTGTTATGAATGACACCACAGCGTCTGTGAAATCGCTGACGTCACTGTTACTCCTCCTGAACATTCCCCAGTCGGCGTCATCTAGTGCGTCCTGAAACGTGGCCTCTGATTGGTCGTCCCATTTTTTTACCTCACGTGACACGACGGCGTCACGTGATCTCTGTTTATATGCTGGGACAAGAAAGATGGCGGCATGATCCGACGTGTTTGTTGCTCCCGCTAATGGTGGAGCCGGTACAGCCTTGTATCCGGCTCTGAACGGGGTGTAACAGTGGTCGAGTGTATTTCCTCCCCTTGTGGAGCAGACGATGTGCTGGAAGAAAGACGGCATGACTTTCTTCATATTCGCCTGATTGAAGTCCCCGGCTACGATCATGGCTGCGTCCGGATGCTTGATCTGGTGCGCGTTCAGATGGTTGTGTAGTTCCGCTAGCGCCCTGCCGACGTTCGCCTGGGGGTGGATGTACACTGCAGTCATGATCACTGCAGTGAATTCGCGCGGAAGATGGAACGGGCGACATTGGATCGTGAGGTGTTCCATGTCGGGAGAGCATGAACGGGAGAGTATCTTCACTTCCCTGGGGCTAGTCCAGCCGTTGTTGGTCATAAGGCATAGCCCCCCGCCGATGCTCTTCCCGGAGGCTTCTGTACGGTCCGCTCTGAAGATGGTGAAGGAGTTGGAGGGAGAGATGCTGTGATCAGGAGTCACTGGTTTCAGCCAGGTTTCCGTGAAACACAGGATATTGCATTCCCTCATCTCTCGCTGGAATCGGACCCGCGCTCGTAAATCATCCATCTTACTCTCTAGCGAACGAGCATTCGCCAGGAAGATAGATGGAATAGCCGGACGCTAAGCAGATTTCCTTAATCTTAATCTGATCCCGCTCCTCTTCCCTCTGTGTTTCTTCTTTGTCCTGCGGCCGCCTTTGTCTCCCGTGTTGTCTTTGTCCCGCCTGATCTCCGTTGGCCATTCTTGGCATGATAAAGTGTCTCTAAACTCCTCTTTGAGTCCGGAGTTTAGGTCAATAAGTGACTGGCGGTCGTACGACGTCCCTGCCAGTGATGCTTCGATAAAAAAAGTAGTAAAAACAAACATAATAACAAAAAATTTGCACATTCGTTGCTGAGCAAAACCCATGGCGACTGACTCGGGGTCGCGCCAAAAGGTAGGCGTTTCATATTGAGTATTTCTATAGTTTATCAGTGTTGTTTCATATTGAGCATTACTATTGTTTATCAGTGTTTCATATTGAGTATTATTATAGTTTATCAGTGTTGTTTCATATTGAGTATTACTATAGTGTATCAGTGTTGTTTCATATTGAGTATTTATATTGTTTATCAGTGTTGTTTCATATTGAGTATTACTATTTTTTATCAGTGTTGTTTCATATTGAGTATTACTATAGTTTATCAGTGTTGTTTCATATTGAGTATTACTATAGTTTATCAGTGTTGTCAGGGCCGCCTCAGGGGGTGTGCGAGCAGTGCGGTCGCACAGGGCCTCGCGGGAAGGGGGGCCTCGCAAAATTATTATTATTATTTTTTTATTTTATTTTTTTGAGGCCCCCCTTCCCGCGAGGCCCTTTTTCATCACAGACCTAAAATCTAGTTTTGCTTATATGCTTATATATTTCACATTAGACACGTTTGTAGAATGTGTCTGACTTGTTCCTGCCTCTGCGGCTCTGCAGACTGCAGTGTTCCGGTTTCTGCGGCTTTGCTGCTCTACAGATTTTAGGATAGTGTTTCCGGGCTCTTCTCGGACACACGAGGTACAGGGATCTAATTCAGCGCTATTCAGAGGAGCGAGTGGATGTCTTTTCAAAAGCAGCATGGATCAGAAGAAATTACACCGTGGGCCAAGAAAGTCTCCTTCCAACTTTACCATTGATACTGCGTTATGGTGAGTTCATGCAACCTATTATATTCCCACCGTGGATCTCTCTCTCTCTCTCTCTCTCTCTGGAGCCAAACTGGTCGACTAGCTGTTGTAGTATGGAGTTAGTAGCTAACGGTGTGTGGCCTGGTGTCAGCGCCTGTATTGCTTTTCTCATGTTGTAGTTTCAGTGGTAGCCGCATAGCTTGCTTCTGCGTTAGCTAATGGTTAGCGATAGCCGTGTTAGCCAGTTAGCTGTTTAGCTACGACGTTAGCTGCCAGCTGCGCACGTAACGTTAGTTTGATGCTATCAGTTAGCCTAGGCTAGAGTTAGCTGTTAGCTTGTGCTACGACCATTGACATTAGCCGTGAGAATAGCAGGGGGTTCTGGCACTCTGACTACGATATCATCTTTGACAGAAGATGTAGTCGGGCCTGCACCATGACAAGGCTCCGGCCATAGCATAGCTTATTTTTGTCCCGCCAGCGAGAGGCCTTTCGTCAACGTGGAGACCTGTGTTGCGGCCTTTCGCCCTGCGTTCCTTGGTGCAGGTAAGATTAATGAAAATGTCATGACATTACCCCACTCTTCCTTCCTTCCCCTCCCGAATGTTTTGTTAATAACGATGTTTTTTTCCAGGCAAAACATATGCTACTTCACAACATTTGGAGATACGACATGTGCTGTGTGTGAATGTCTTGGTCGTTTGTGTAGCTTGGGTAGCGTTGGGCCGTTGGCCAAAGCTGTGTGTGGCCTGGTGTCACAGTACCTGGCTAGCCTATTTAGCTGATGTCGGCCATTGGCTCCTTGCTGCTTTGTTTTCTCTGGTATAGACCCTCTTCTCTTTGGATTTAAGTGTTGATCTTTGTCCTTTTGGATCTCTCATACATGCTCTCTCTCTAACACACACACACATGACAAACACACATGCTCTCTCTCTCTCTCTCTCTCTCTCTCTCTCTTTCTAACACACACAGTCTGCCTATGGCGGCCTTTCTCGATGGCTAGGCTGTGCTCGCTGAGTCTGTACCTAGTCAAGGATCTTCAGTCACAGTGCTCAGGTATTCTGCCAGTGTGTACTCTGTGTTTAGGGCCAAATAGCATTTACATTTCTTTCCAATGTGTCTCTCTCTCTCTCTCTCTTTGGATTTAAGTGTTGATCTTTGTCCTTTTGGATCTCTCATACATGCTCTCTCTCTAACACACACACACACGACAAACACACATGCTCTCTCTCTCTCTCTTTCTAACACACACAGTCTGCCTATGGCGGCCTTTCTCGATGGCTAGGCTGTGCTCGCTGAGTCTGTACCTAGTCAAGGATCTTCAGTCACAGTGCTCAGGTATTCTGCCACTGTGTACTCTCTGTTTAGGGCCAAATAGCATTTCAATTTCTTTCCAATGTGTCTCTCTCTCTCTCTCTCTGTACACTGTATATTGACTGTAGAACGGGAGCTCTCTCTCGCTCTCTCTCTTGCTATATGTTGACTGTATCATGCCCAGCCTCGGGCAGCGCTATTATTTAAGAATATGTTGACTGTATGAAAAAAAATATATATATATATATTTTTTTTTACCTTTTGGGGGGGGGGGGGGCTTGCGTTTAAATCTCGCACAGGGCCTCGCATTTCTCCCAGGCGGCCCTGAGTGTTGTATCAATTAGCTATTGCCCTGTGTATATTGTATGCTTAGGGACATATTGTTCCCTACTATATCCTGCCCAGCGTCAGTGAGGGGCAGTTGTTATACTAAGGGATTTCAGACATGCCATATGTCTCAGTCTCAACCTTCGTTCGTTACATTGGCATTCAAATTCTAAAATCAACATTTGAATTTTTTATTTTTAATACATTTTTATTTATTTATTTATTTTATATATTTTTCTATTAATTCTGTTTAAACCAATGGGGTTTTTCTTCACAGTTGCAGATAAAGATTAGGCTACACTAATATTATAGTATTAAAATAAACTGATGAGGTATATTCATTAAAGAAAGTTGATTTAATTGATTTAGTTGGGCTGGGGCTTCTCCCTGGGCTGGGTCTGGGGCTGGAAAGTTGATTTAATAAAAAAAATTACTCATTTAATCAGATTAATCACAATATTCAAATTGAGGATTTAGTTTGAGGACATTAAAAAAAAGAAAATAATATAAAAGAAAATTTGTAAAACAAAATTAAATATTTTTTAATTAAAAACGAAGGTTCGAACGTTCGTTCCAAAAACCCGGACGAAGTTCGAATCCCAAAAACAGGCTTCGGGGAAACAGCCTCACTGTCTCAGCCGCACTCCTGTCTCTGTATCAGCCGCGCCACTGTCTCAGCCGTACCACTGTCTCTGTCTCAGCCGTTCCACTGTCTCTGTCTCAGCCGTGCCACTGTCTCTGTCTCAGCCGTGCCACTGTCTCTGTCTCAGCCGTGCCACTGTCTCTGTCTCAGCCGTACCACTGTCTCTGTCTCAGCCGTTCCAACTGTCTCTGTCTCAGCCGTGCCACTGTCTCTGTCTCAGCCGTACCACTGTCTCTGTCTCAGCCGTACCACTGTCTCTGTCTCAGCCGTGCCACTGTCTCTGTCTCAGCCGTCCCACTGTCTCTGTCTCAGCCGTCCCACTGTCTCAGCCGTCCCACTGTCTCTGTCTCAGCCGTACCACTGTCTCTGTCTCAGCCATCCCACTGTCTCTGTCTCAGCCGTCCCACTGTCTCTGTCTCAGCCGTCCCACTGTCTCTGTCTCAGCCGTCCCAACTGTCTCTGTCTCAGCCGTTCCAACTGTCTCTGTCTCAGCCGTACCCCTGTCTCTGTCTCAGTTGTCCCACTGTCTCAGCCGTCCCACTGTCTCTGTCTCAGCCATCCCACTGTCTCTGTCTCAGCCGTCCCACTGTCTCAGCCGTCCCACTGTCTCAGCCGTACCACTGTCTCTGTCTCAGCCGTCCCACTGTCTCTGTCTCAGCCGTCCCACTGTCTCTGTCTCAGCCGTCCCACTGTCTCTGTCTCTATAGTATAGTATAAACTGAAGGAGACAATAAGTGCAAACTTGTCATGTCTTCAGGGTAGTTCCCACAACAACCTCTACGTCAGCTGACCTCTGTCTCACTGCACTCGAGACTACCTCAGCTCTCTGAAGTTGAAGAATTAGCCGTATTACTATGCACTGCACAATCAATAGCAGGGGCCATCTAAGAAGCACAGTCAGAGAGAAAAATCCATAGCTTATAAATACATTTTTTGGTGGAGGGACGCTTTTTCCTCTCAGCACATTGAGCTTATTCCACTTTTCTCCTTGTAATTATTGATTTCAATTAAGCGGATATAGTGGGGTTGGAATCTAGTGCTGCGGAAATGATGGTGTTTTGTGCTGTAAACCTTGTATGATATGTATTCATTATAAACTTTGTATGATATGTATTCATTATAATCCTTGTATGATATGTATTCATTAATCCTTGTATGATATGTATTCACTATAAACCTTGTATGATATGTATTCACTATAAACCTTGTATGATGTGTATTCATTATAATCCTTGTATGATATGTATTAATTATAAACCTTGTATGATATGTATTCATTATAAACCTTGTATGATGTATTCATTATAAACCTTGATCGATTGATTGATTGATTGATTGAAAATGTTATTAACAGATTGCAGAATGGGTACAATACAGTACGGCTCAATACACACAATTGTTAAGGGGATGCAGACCAGAGAAAGACTTTCGTCTTGTTTACATCAGGGTCCCCCATTTTCAATTCATCATAACATATATGACATACATGACATACAGATAGACAGTACTGCTACATCTATACATTTATGACATACCATATTTACAAATACAGTACTGTTTTTGATACAAGAAGAGTCTAAAAAAGAGAGTATATACATTTGAGGGGGAAGAAACTGGGGAGACAAGGGCTAGAGCCTCAGCAGGTCCTTGGTGTAGGTGTGGGGACGTTGTTACCCTCATGAGGGAATGAAGTGCCATGTTTAACCCTTTCACTGCCACACGACAGAAGGTTAACCCTTTACTATCACACAACCGACGGTCGGTTAACCGGCTGTCGTGTGGCAGTGAAAGGGTTACCCTTATGTGTGTCGCTGCAGTGAAAGGGTTAACCGTTTTGGTAGTGCGGCAGTGAAAGGGTTAACTAGTCTAGTGTTTCATGTCAGTAGGACGTTTAAAGTGTTCTTTAGGAAGCACACCTCTGGAACGAGCCTGAACCTCCCTGACAAGCTGCTGTCCCCTCACTCTTCTCATCCCCATGGCTTTCAGGGCTGGTAAGTACAGACAAAATGACTTCTTTAGAAAGAAACTACTTTTGTTTTTAATGAAGTTATGTGACTGTGTGTCTCCAGCCGCATCTCACTTAAACTATGTAGATTAAGTACTTATTGACCACAGGAAAAAGGTACATTGTATTTGTACGTTATGTTATAGCCATAAGTAATATATGAACTTATTTATGAAAATGTACAATGTGCGCATATTAAGTACATATATTACAATACTTTTTTACTTTTAACGTTTTCAGAAAACATTTGAGTTTCCCTGCTGGGGAATACACCAGGGGCGTTTGCATGGGAGGCAAGTTACCTCAAGACTACCAAGACACACTTTTCTGACCCTAACCCTAACCTTAACCACACTATTACCTTAAACTAACCATAACACTAACTGTAACTGAGGGGTACAATTCCCTGACTGTATTGAATAAGTATGGTATCATTAAACCACTACTGCGTTATGTACATTACTACTGGCCATACAGTACACAGGTATATGAGATGAACACATCCACAATAACACGGCTTCACAACAAATACTTGTTTAGAAGAATATTTATTAGCAGCACGAAGATTATCTTACATTACTTTACTTATCAAGATTGAGAATTGCGCTTGTAAGGCGAAGAATGTGCATGAATAGGTCAAGAGCGTAAGTCCATGAGCATATTACGCAGGAGATAATTAATACCACCTGTATCATAAGAATTATATATATGGTACACTAGTAGGGCAGCTGGAGATACTAATAGGGTCCCTCCGGTTGTAGGCCAGCAGGGAAGAGGATTTGTCGGTAGCGAAAGTCTGGGTCAACGAGGAATAAGGAGACTCCAGGTACAGGAGACAGTGCAATAATCTCTTGATCCGCAGACGAACAACAGCTATTCTCCGGTATGCAGTGCCGCATGGAGGAAAGCTAGCCAGCCTCAGGCGTCCTAGAGGCGGGCTCGACGTTGCTCCTCACAGGGTAAATCCCACACAATTGTGGGTGTAGACGATTCTCCGCTCCATCAGCTACAGGACCAAAGCAAATATAATCCAGCCGAAAAGGGTTCTGTAGTCGCCGGTGTAGGTTATCCAGTGTACATATCCACACGGTTCTCGTCTAGGGCTCCTCGGATGACGGCACCAGGTTAAGCCGCCCAGCCTGGATAAGCACACTAGCTCGGTACGAGGAAGCGTTGGTAATGCTGGTCACTGTAGAACGGTAGCCGCACGATACACTATACATAATAGACTATTACTTAAATAATAGAATAGGTCGAACTCGACGATACAGCGTTAAACTCTGACACTTCAGCTATCAATTCGCACGCGGTCTCAAGGCTCTATTTTGGGGCAAAACGGGCCCACTTCACAGCACGTTGTATCGTGGTGTGAGGCTTCAACTTATTGGTAACATACTGCTGTATTCACCTGCGCCGTATTTATACGTAAGGTGAACAATCTAGTACCAGCCTTATTTCTGTCTCGTATTCTTGCGCATAACCGGGCATGTCCAGGCATGTCTTAGCGGTGACTTTGAACTAGACATTGGGGGTATGGCCGTGGCGCCTAGGGGATCGCTGTCCAATAGGAGAACGAATATTATGGTCTGTCCTGTACCAGGTAAAGGGATATTCCGTGTATATGTACAAAGAATATACAAGGGATATCAGACGATATACAAATACTATACAATATATCTCAAGTAATAAATATATATATTCGGTTTAATCTGACCCTTTGTAACACTAACCATAACCCTTTTTTTAACCCTTAACCTTGACCCTAATCGCAGTGTGTGCAAAGCTCTGTTTCTGTAATACATTAGCACTCAAAGAGATTTTTCTTTATTGTGTAAGAAACTGTATTACCTTCTCTCCTGTGTCTCCTCTACACTGTCTGTCTCCCTCTCAGCCTTCCTACTGTCTCAATAAAGAACCTTCTCGCCTGTGTCTCCTCTACTCTACTCTGTCTCCCTCTCAGCCTTCCTACTGCCTCAATAAAGAACCTTCTCTCCTCTGTCTCCTCTACTCTGTCTGTCTCCCTCTCAGCCTTCCTACTGTCTCAATAAAGAACATTCTCTCCTGTGTCTCTCCTACTCTGTCTCCCTCTCAGCCTTCCTACTGTCTCAATAAAGAACCTTCTCTCTTGTGTATCCCCTACTATGTCTCCCTCTCAGCCTTCCTACTGTCTCAATAAAGAACCTCTCTCCTGTGTCTCTACTCTGTCTCCCTCTCAGCCTTCCTACTGTCTCAATAAAGAACCTTCTCTCCTGTGTCTCTACTCTGTCTCCCTCTCAGCCTTCCTACTCTCTCAATAAAGAACCTTCTCTCCTGTGTCTCCTCTACTCTGTCTGTCTCCCTCTCAGCCTTCCTACTGTCTCAATAAAGAACCTTCTCTCCTGTGTCTCTCCTACTCTGTCTCCCTCTCAGCCTTCCTACTGTCTCAATAAAGAACCTTCTCTCCTGTGTCTCCTCTACTCTGTCTCCCTCTCAACATTCCTACTGTCTCAATAAAGAACCTTCTCTCCTGTTTCGCTCCTACTTTGTCTCTCTCTCAGCCTTTCTACTGTCTCAATAAAGAACCTTCTCTCCTGTGTCTCCTCTACTCTGTCTCCCTCTCAACCTTCCTACTGTCTCAATAAAGAACCTTCTCTCCTGTGTCTCTCCTACTCTGTCTCTCTCCCTCTCAGCCTTCCTACTGTCTCAATAAAGAACCTTCTCTCCTGTGTCTCCTCTACTCTACTCTGTCTCCCTCTCAGCCTTCCTACTGCCTCAATAAAGAACCTTCTCTCCTGTGTCTCCTCTACTCTGTCTGTCTCCCTCTCAGCCTTCCTACTGTCTCAATAAAGAACATTCTCTCCTGTGTCTCTCCTACTCTGTCTCCCTCTCAGCCTTCCTACTGTCTCAATAAAGAACCTTCTCTCTTGTGTCTCCCCTACTCTGTCTCCCTCTCAGCCTTCCTACTGTCTCAATAAAGAACCTTCTCTCCTGTGTCTCTACTCTGTCTCCCTCTCAGCCTTCCTACTGTCTCAATAAAGAACCTTCTCTCCTGTGTCTCTACTCTGTCTCCCTCTCAGCCTTCCTACTCTCTCAATAAAGAACCTTCTCTCCTGTGTCTCCTCTACTCTGTCTGTCTCCCTCTCAGCCTTCCTACTGTCTCAATAAAGAACCTTCTCTCCTGTGTCTCTCCTACTCTGTCTCCCTCTCAGCCTTCCTACTGTCTCAATAAAGAACCTTCTCTCCTGTGTCTCTCCTACTCTGTCTCCCTCTCAGCCTTCCTACTGTCTCAATAAAGAACATTCTCTCCTGTGTCTCCTCTACTCTGTCTCCCTCTCAACATTCCTACTGTCTCAATAAAGAACCTTCTCTCCTGTTTCGCTCCTACTTTGTCTCTCTCTCAGCCTTTCTACTGTCTCAATAAAGAACCTTCTCTCCTGTGTCTCCTCTACTCTGTCTCTCTCAGCCTTCCTACTGTCTCAATAAAGAAGATGAAGAATAAAGAAACACCAATAACAACAACAAAGCTAGGAGGACCAGGACGTTCCTCGACCAGGACATTCCTAGCGGCCTCACCCCGGCTTCAGGAAAAGAGCCCCTTCCCCTGGCCGTGTCATCGAGACTGGAGTCCAACCCCTTCCCCTGGCTGAGAGACTGGAGTCCAGCCCCTTCCCCTGACTGAGAGACTGGAGCCCAGCCCATTCCCCTGGCTGATACTGGAGCCCAACCCCTTCCCCTGGCTGAGAGACTGAAGCCCAAACCCCTTCCCCTGGCCATGAGACTGGAGCCCAACCCCTTCCCCTGGCCGTGTGGTTGAGACTGGAGCCCAGCCCCTTCCCCTGGCTGTGAGACTGGAGCCCAGCCCCTTCCCCTGGCTGTGAGACTGGAGCCCAACCCCTTCCCCTGGCTGTGAGACTGGAGCCCAACCCCTTCCCCTGGCCGTGTGGTTGAGACTGGAGCCCAGCTCATTCCCCTGGCTGAGAGACTGGAGCCCAGCCCCTTCCCCTGGCCGTGTGGTTGAGACTGGAGCCCAGCCCCTTCCCCTGGCCGTGTGGTTGAGACTGGAGCCCAGCCCCTTCCCCTGGCCGTGTGGTTGAGACTGGAGCCCAGCCCCTTCCCCTGGCCGTGTGGTTGAGACTGGAGCCCAGCCCCTTCCCCTGGTCGTGTGGTTGAGACTGGAGCCCAGCCCCTTCCCCTGGCCGTGTGGTTGAGACTGGAGCCCAGCCCCTTCCCCTGGCAGTGTGGTTGAGACTGGAGCCCAGCCCCTTCCCCTGGCCGTGTGGTTGAGACTGGAGCTCACCTTGACTGTGATGGTGAATCCAGAGGATTGGAGCGGGTTCTCTCTGTCCAGCTGACCGCGCACTGTCAGAGAACCACTGATGTAGTCCAGAGTGAAGACACTGTTGGTGTTGCCTGGAGGGAGGGAGAGAGAGGGGGAGGGAGATGGGGAGAAGAGAGAGGGAGGGAGAGAGAGGGGGAGGAGGGAGAGAAAGAAAGGGAGGGAGAGATAGGGGGAGACGAGAGAGAAATAGAGGGAGGGAGAGAGAGGGGGAGAAGGGAGATACAGAGAGGGAGGGGAGAAGAGAGAGAAAGAGAGGGAGGGAGATAGAGGGGGAGGATAGAGAGAAATAGATGGAGGGAGAGAGAGGGGGAGAAGGGAGAGAAAGAGAGGGATGGATAGAGAGGGGGAGAAGAGAGAGAAAGAGAGGGAGGGAGAGAGAGGGGGAGGAGAGAGAGAAAGAGAGGGATGGAGAGAGAGAGGGAGAAGAGAGAGAAATAGGGAGGGAGAGAGAGGGGGAGAAGAGAGATAAAGAGAGGGAGGGAGACAGAGGGGGAGAATAGAGAGAAAGAGAGGGAGGGATAGAGAGGGGGATAAGAGATATAAAGAGAGGGAGGGAGATAAATAAGGAGAGGGAGGGAAAGAGAGGGGGAGAAGAGGGTGAGGGAGAGGAAGAAGGAGATGAGATGGAGATAAAGGGAGGAAGAGAAAAAGAGGGAGGGAAAGAAAAAGAGAGGAAAATATAGAGAGGGATGGGAGAGGGATAAAGAGAGAGAGAGAGGATGGGAGAGGGAGGGGTATAGATAAAGAGAGGGATGTAGAGAGGAGTGGGGAGAGAGTGATGGAAAGGGAAGGAAATAGAGAGATATATGTTGAGTTCTAACATCTTTCCTTTGATCATTAGCACAATACCGCACAACTCTAATGCATACATATCAAAACCAATTAAAAACACATTATCCAGTTGCAATACTAAAACACCTGTGAGAGTGCGTTGCCCGTCTACAACATGACACTCACATACTTAATGACTCCCCACCCCTGAGATGAACAGTGCTAACTCGTGTTTGTCAGTCCTTTTCAACAAGTTAGCATAGATCTTTGAGGTGCCATGAACATGTTGTGGAATAATCCCTTTTGGTTGCTCCAAACAATAGCTTAGTCAGGGGTGTAAAAAGTGAAAGTATGGGTACTGTCTCAAAATCCTACTCAAGTAAAAGTCAGAGTATCTGGCTAAAAACACACTTGAGTAAAAGTAAAAACGTTTCTACTTTTAAATGTACTTAAAGTATTAAAAAGAAATGTAAGTAAGTAAAAAAAAAAAAAAAAAAAAAAGGTAAACACTTTTTTTCTGACTGCCTATTCTTCTGATAGCAGGTGTTTAATCAAAGATCCCCGCTTTCTAGTCTTGCACAAGGACCAATCAGCATGGGTATGGGCGGGTTCATTTTCCATTGATGGGGATTTGATTGGCTGTTCTTAAATAAAGAGCGGCCGCAGGATTAATAACTTTAACGTTAGTTCTGCCGGAGAAATAAATATACTAATTAAAATGGTTGGACCTGCAAGATTTGTACTTTGTACTTTGTAGGTCTGCATTTTTATTTTTATTTTTTATTGATCTTTTTTTTTTCCTCCTTTTTCCTCCGATTTTCTCCCATCCCAATGTTAGTCGTTATGCCAATTCCCAATCCCCTTCCTGGTCGCTGCGCACTTACCCCCCACAGTCGGTTTGGGAGAGTGGAGGCTATCACGTGCTTCCTCCGACACACGTCTAGCCAATCAACCGCTTCTTTTCACCTGGCAGCGCGGACTCTCACTGAGAGGGTGTAACGTGTCGAAGCTTCACTCTACCCCCCTTAGATCCTATCCGCGCTGAGCAGGCGCCCCGACCGAACTGTAGGAGTCGCTGTTTACAACGACCCGGACCCACAAGCTAAAAGCAATTGGTTTTGATAGTTTATCAGTGAGCTGGATGCAATCCTACCTTGAGGGGAGAGAACAGATGGTGGAGGTAAACGGTACTCTACCCGCCCCCCCCCCCCCCCTCACAGTGAGCTGTGGTGTTCCACAAGGAAGCATACTAGGACCGCTACTGTTCCTAATTTATGCAAATGACATGTCGTCAGCTTGTGACTGCAACTTGTCCTTGTTCGCGGACGACTCAGCCCTGCTGGTCTCTGACAAGAACAAGTTACAAGTTGAAAAAACCCTCAGCTCGGAACTAGGCAAAATCTGCACCTGTCTCGCTGATAACAAACTATCATTACACCTGGCTAAAACAGAGTCCATTCTCTTCGGATCAAATAACAAACTCAGCAAGACCGACGGCTTCTCAGTTACAGTGGGTGACAATATTGTCACAAGGAAAGATGAAATTACATACCTGGGCTCCATCCTAGAAGCAAATCTTTCCTGTGACAAAATTGCATCCAAGGTAATAAAAAAAGTCAACCAACGAACTAGATTCTTGTACCGGATCTCCTCTCTGGTAAACAAGAATACCATGAAGACTCCGGCAGGAGCACTCATTCAAGGGTACTACGACTATGCTTGCACCTCATGGTACCAAAGCACCTCAAAGGTGCTAAAAACAAGATTGCAAACATCACAAAACAAACTGGTCAGACTACTACTTGACCTTACTCCTAGAACCCACCTCACCCCTGCCCACTTTGACTACCTAGGATGGCTTAGAGTAGACGACAGAGTACAGCAACTTGCAATGGGCCTGGTCTACAAGATACACTATACGATTAAGGTACCCATGTACATGTCAAAATACTTCCCAAAGGTCAGTGAATACCACAACCACAACACCAGAGGAAGCTCAACAAATCATGTTAAACCCAGATTCGGCTCAAACAAGGGACTAAACACGTTTCGCAATTATGCCACATCAATGTGGAACGCCTACCCACATTCTACCCACATTCAAAACCACTCTTAAAGAGCACCTACGGGAGGCTGCAATTCGAAACTGGCCACCGTAAATGTCCAAACCCCCCACCCCCTCCTAATAGACAGTCTCCTCCCCACCGTATGTATATTCTCTCCCCACCGTATGTATATTTCTCTCCCACCCACCCACCCCCTCCTAATGTACAGTCTCCTCCCCACCGTATGTATATATTCTCTCCCCACCGTATATTTCTCTCCTACCCACCCACCCCCTCCTAATGTACAGTCTCCTCCCCATCATATGTATATACTCTCTGTCAGGATCTATGGGTAACAGTACTGTATATTTGCATATCGTATATGTCACAAATATAACAGTACTATATACCTGTATGTCATGTATGTCCCTATGCCATACATGTCAAGTCAAGTCAAGTCAAGTCAAGAGTTTTAATTGTCACGGCATACATGTATACAATGAAATGCGGGTGGTCTTGCCCGCAACGATGTGCAATACAGTGGTACATATAATAGAATGTCATGATGTCATATATGTTGTGTATGTCATAAATGTCACTATGAATTGAAAATGGGTGACCCTGATGTAAACAAGACAAACGTCTTTCTCTGGTCTGCATCCCCTTAACAATTGTGTTTATTGAGCCGTACTGTATTGTACCCATTCTGCAATCTGTTAAATAAAGTTTTCATTCATTCATTCATTCACTTACGACTGCCTTTTCGAGTTTGTAAATCCTACATAATCCTACAATCCTACATTATACGAAGCCGTTCGGGAATACCGAAGAAGTTCGTAAATCGAGTTACGAAGGAATTCCTTGGTAACTTTCACGTATATGTCCGTTCAATGAGGACCATTGTCTCCTTCACTTCCTCAGTGTCTCCTAGCCGGCCATTATGAGACCACTCCTCTGAGCCAAAACTAATTTAACCTACATGTACTTTGTAATAATTATTTTACTATTAAACCAAAATCTAAATCTATCCAAAATCATAATCCACCACAATGTCTTTTAAGTTTTTTGCAAAAAAAAACACCCCACATAGATTATACATTCTAGCAGCCTCTCTTTCAGTCTTGTTCTCAATGGGCTGTTTCTGTAATGAGCGAGCTGCTTTTGTCATACATGCAAGAGCCTGTACCGTCGAAGAAAATTCAGATCCAACTTTCAGACTAGACATTGCAGAATATGCAAATATGACTCACGTTCCAGCAATAGCATAGCAATCTAGTCATTAAAGATTTAGTCAGAAACATATTGTAGGTTCAACTTTAGGTAGAAAAGACAATATTTACGTGCAAGCTGCCATCTAGTACACAAGTGTTTTATTTAATATCTCTTTACATGCACGATATTAATGTTCTGGGGTATTTCCTGGAAGACGACATACAGGGCGCTAAGCTAATAACGTTAAATCGAATGGCGTTTCGGCTATACACAAGCTAGAGCTAAAACTCAAAATGCATATTATCGTATCATGGTCCACCATGAATGCATGAAGGGGGACGGGGGCGGGGGACGTTGTTTCTGATTATTGATTACCAATAACGGCATTAGCCTCATTAGCCTCATTCGCTGATCGGCTGGTTGGCTATCAAAGCAAGGCCTGATCAGCATGAAATTTACGTGAAAAAGCTCTTACCGTGGGCCGGTTGGATCCCAAAAAGGATTTCCCAGTTATCGATCGACATCTG
The DNA here is from genome assembly GCF_963971535.1 of Notolepis coatsorum. Taxonomy (NCBI): domain Eukaryota; kingdom Metazoa; phylum Chordata; class Actinopteri; order Aulopiformes; family Paralepididae; genus Notolepis; species Notolepis coatsorum. Next base: position 39,149,655 of record NC_140173.1, on the reverse strand, counting down.
GTAGATCGATATGTCCATTGGCTGATGCTATATTCCTTTACTGCATACTGAATTCAGCGTCCCAAAAAGTATTCCAGGCTACATGCTACAGGCATAGCTTCAGGCTAACAGGAAAATTCACTGCAGGATGAAAAAAAACGTCATCCGTTCTGCCACAGGGAACACTGCATTATCGAGACAGCGCCCCTACGAGGATCTGGCCGGTAATGCACTTTTCTGAATCCCAGGAGTAGGGTAAATCTGCAGTGCTGCTCTGTGACATTGAGTAGGATATTACAATGGAATAAAAGCCAAAACAACCTTACCACGTATATATACGTGGTTGGCCCTCAAGCGTTGGATCCGAAACACGTATACGTGGTTGGCCACGAATGTGTTAAGAAACCATTAGGTGTCAAGGTGGTTGTTTTTGAGCAAGGCACTAACACTTCCAGATATAACTACAGAGCTGTAGAGAAGACAAAAAAAGAAAATCCATCAAAACAGCAGGTTTTAATTAGACGTGACGGACAACGCAGAGAAGATTATAATTATCCCCGCATCACAATACTTGTTGAATGAGGCTGGGAGACTAACCGCTGCAATCTGGAGATAGAGGCTATTCACACAGAGAAACGCTATCGCAGATATCTGCTCAGCGGAACGCAAACAATGGCTGTCATGAAGGTGAGCAAGAGGAGTGTGAAGGAAGTCTAACGCAGAGCTAATTCAGTCTGCCTCACTGAGCCAGACGGCTCAGACTCACAGACCTTGTTTTAGCACAGCGACGATGACAATTATTTATCTTATTGTCAATGTAAACAAGGCAATTAAAATACATTCCTCCTAGTCACATACACACACAGTCACATACACACACAGTCACATACACACAGTCACATACACACAGTCACATACACACACAGTCCACCACACACACACAGTCACATACACACAGTCACATACATACACACACAGTCCACAACACACACACACACAGTCACATACACACACAGTCACATACACACACAGCCACACACAGTCCACCACACACAGTCCACCACACACAGTCCACAACACATCAAAGCAGCGCCGCCTGGAGCAGTTTTGGGGCCGTTTTGGGCTGAAGTGGTGACAGCATCATGTTGTTCCCTCGTGTGTTCACATCCACCTGTTGTTGCCTCGTGTGTTCACATCCACCTGTTGTTCCCTCGTGTGTTCACATCCACCTGCTGTTGCCTCGTGTGTTCACATCCACCTGTTGTTCCCTCGTCTGTTCACATCCACCTGTTGTTTCCTCGTGTGTTCACATCCACCTGTTGTTCCCTCGTGTGTTCATGTTGTTCCCTCGTGTGTTCACATCCACCTGTTGTTCCCTCGTGTGTTCATGTTGTTCCCTCGTGTGTTCACATCCACCTGTTGTTCCCTCGTGTGTTCATGTTGTTCCCTTGTGTGTTCACATCCACCTGTTGTTCCCTTGTGTGTTCACATCCACCTGTTGTTCCCTCGTGTGTTCACATCCACCTGTTGTTCCCTTGTGTGTTCATGTTGTTCCCTTGTGTGTTCACATCCACCTGTTGTTCCCTCGTGTGTTCACATCCACCTGTTGTTCCCTCGTGTGTTCACATCCACCTGTTGTTCCCTTGTGTGTTCATGTTGTTCCCTCGTCTGTTCACATCCACCTGTTGTTCCCTCGTGTGTTCATGTTGTTCCCTTGTGTGTTCACATCCACCTGTTGTTCCCTTGTGTGTTCATGTTGTTCCCTCGTGTGTTCACATCCACCTGTTGTTCCCTTGTGTGTTCATGTTGTTCCCTCGTCTGTTCACATCCACATGTTGTTCCCTCGTGTGTTCACATCCACCTGTTGTTCCCTCGTGTGTTCACATCCACCTGTTGTTCCCTTGTGTGTTCACATCCACCTGTTGTTCCCTTGTGTGTTCATGTTGTTCCCTCGTGTGTTCACATCCACCTGTTGTTCCCTTGTGTGTTCATGTTGTTCCCTCGTGTGTTCACATCCACATGTTGTTCCCTCCAATGTTCCCTCAAATTTCTTTTCGGTCTGAGCAAACACTCAAACCTCCTGAGCAGACATCAGCAACTACTGAGCAACATACAGCACCTGCCGATTAACCGGTTAGTTGATAAGCGGCGGTTTGTAAAAAATCTGAGAATCTTAATTTCCCTCAATGTCTAACATAAAAATATATACATTTTGCTGATACACAGAGAAATAATACAAAAATCCATATTATATTCCTTAATCAAATATTTATTTGACCATTGATTGACGATACAGAGCAAAGTCCTTACTTTGGCGGCGGCGGTGTGAGTCGTGTCAATAACTTTTGTCTTTTTAGGAGGCTGACTCGTCATTATTTTATTAAGTGAATTATAATGCGACTTCTGTGAGGTTTGGTTCGTTCCCCGCCACACGCTCTCCTGAGGTACGGTGCTGATTGGTGCATTCCCCGCCACACGCTTTTTGAGCGATTGCCACTTTCATCACGCAGCTGTCATAGTTTGTGATTAGCGCCCCAGAGGGCTTTATATACCTGGACCTTCCTTCTATCGTTGTCGGGTCGTTCTGGAATACAACTGCATTTGCCTGTTTTTTCCCCGTTGCTGTTCCTGGTCTACTTTCTCTCCAGGACCTTTCTGTGGAGAACCGCTGTTGAGAACCTTGTTCCCCGTTTGGAGCTGCGCCTCGTTTTCCCGCTTTACGCGTTGCGCTTGGGTGAGTGGAACCAAACCCCTCTGGATTATTCTGATTGTGTGTTTTAGAAGAGACACTGAAGATTTCGTTACCCCTCTGGATTATTCTGATTGTGTGTTTTAGAAGAGACACTGAAGATTTCGTTACCCCTCTGGATTATTCTGATTGTGTGTTTTAGAAAAGACACTGAAGATTTCGTTTTGTTTGCACTGACTCAGCTAATTGTGTGTTGTGGGGAACACTGAAGACTGTCACTGTCAATTGGTTCTGGACACAGCTAAGGGAGGAGGGAACCACACTGCCTCTGTGTTTCGTTGGACTGTTTCTGATACCTCTCTCTCTCTCTCCATTTTCCACCTTGAGTAAAAGCTGGGAGTATCTGCAGAGCCGCTACAACGTCACATGCCATTTCCCCACCGCTATCACCAGGAGGATTCTGCAGAGCCGCAGATGACTCTGCCGAAGGCAGTCTCCCTGTTTGTTTGATAATTGTACTTTACCCTTTTTTTGACTCTGTAAATAAATACGCCCTAGTATTTGGCTAACTCTGAACTACCTGTCTGTGCCGTTGCGTTTGAGGTCGGTTACAAACCATAACAACTTCAAGGGTGACCATATTGTGATTTTTTTTAAAAGAGGACAGCCTCAAGATACTTAATGATACTCAAAGTTTACTCAAATATGCCTTATCATTATAATATATTTAAAGTATGCCTCCTCTGTATGGATATAAAATTGTTTATATTATTTTATATAACAAAATAATATCTCTCTATAACCAAAGGTACTCAACATGCTGTATTATGCCTAAAGTAATCTATCTGACAAATCTCAAGAAAATAACTAAATCAACCTATGACAAAATAATATATATTTTCAAGTCTTACTGGACAAAATAAATAACAAGAACAATATGAAGTAATGTTCTAAATAATACCTCTTCTGTATTAGAAAATCCAGCTTTAAAAAATATATCTTTGTCTCTCTTTACAATGTAATGTAAATTATAAAACAGTAACCTCACAAAGATACTAATTTAAAAGTGCACTATGCAGTTTCAGATTTGTTGCAATTAGTGTACTAAACAAATTTATTACACACATAATCCTTAGAATGATTGTATCATAAGTATCTTATCAAACCAAAAGATCATTTTGAGGCATCAATATAATAGTTTTCAATACTTTTCTTTCTCTCTCTGTATAGCTGCATTCTTCAATCAATTCGGTCAACTTTGCCATGAAACTCTCGCCTCGCACTGCTTTGTTTGTAATGTTTTTCTGTGTCCATGTGAGCTTTGAGATCGCCAGCACCTTTATTAGACACAGAAACATATGGTCAAGCTTTGCACGCGTTGCACTCCGCTTCCAATTAGTCTTGACCGGGACGATAAATTGGGAATCTTCTCTGCAGTTCATCTGTAATGAACATTTTCGCGTTTGCATTGTGAGGAGCCAGCAATGCTGGTCGGATCTGTCCACTTCCTCATCTGTTGTGTGTGTCTGTGTGAGCGTGCAGTAGCGCCGCCCACAAAACACTGAAAGCGGGGCTTCTCTTGGTAACGTCACTCACACGCAACAGGTTACCGTAGTATTCAGTGCAACGCGCCAGTAAATTTAACTACATGCATATTTTACACAAACGTTTCTGTGCGCGACAGTTTTCAGATGTGCATGGGAGCGTTTTGCCATGTGCAAGCGCGCACACGGGCGGACCTTAGGGGGAACATTGGTTCCCTCATGTGTTCACATCCACCTGTTGTTCCCTCGTGTGTTCACATCCACCTGTTGTTCCCTTGTGTGTTCATATCCACCTGTTGTTCCCTCTTGTGTTCACATCCACCTGTTGTTCCCTTGTGTGTTCATGTTATTCCCTCGTGTGTTCACATCCACCTGTTGTTCCCTCGTGTGTTCATGTTGTTCCCTCGTGTGTTCACGTGTTGTTCCCTCGTGTGTTCACATGTTGTTCCCTCGTGTGTTCATGTTGTTCCCTCGTGTGTTCACATCCACCTGTTGTTCCTTCGTGTGTTCACATCCACCTGTTGTTCCCTCATGTGTTCACATCCACATGTTGTTCCCTCATGTGTTCACGTGTTGTTCCCTTGTGTGTTCACATCCACCTGTTGTTCCCTTGTGTGTTCACATCCACCTGTTGTTCCCTCGTGTGTTCACGTCCACCTGTTGTTCCCTCGTGTGTTCACATCCTTCCACATGTTGTTCCCTCGTGTGTTCACATCCATCCACCTGTTGTTTCCTCGTGTGTTCACATCCATCCACCAGTTGTTCCCTCGTGTGTTCACATGTTGTTCCCTTGTGTGTTCACATCCATCCACCAGTTGTTCCCTCGTGTGTTCACATGTTGTTCCCTCGTGTGTTCACATCCATCCACCAGTTGTTCCCTCGTGTGTTCACATGTTGTTCCCTCGTGTGTTCACATCCACATGTTGTTCCCTCGTGTGTTCACATCCACCTGTTGTTCCCTTGTGTGTTCACATCCTCCTGTTGTTCCCACACGTCTCCCGCCACGATGAGAACAGCCTGTCGGTGCAGCTTGCTGTGCTCGTCTGTAGTCAAAGGTGCATATGAGGGTCCGTATGCCCTTCTTACTGTTATATTATATCAGTTACATTATACGTTACAATAAATATGGGCAATAAAGAATTAGAATCTGAATATATATACTATGAGTAGAGTAAAGTAAACACATGTGCAGTATACACAAGGTACCCTAACTGGCATTATATACATCATATGTTATACGCTGTAGTCTGTGCAGGTTAGTTGTTAAGAGTCAGACACACTTAGTGGTCAGACATTCCTAGTAGTTCCCGAGTTCTGCAGCCATTAGTTCTCCAGCTGCTGGCAGCAGTCCCTGCCCACTGTTGTGGAGCCTGATGGCCGCTGGTATAAAGGACTGGCCGAGGCGGTTAGTTGAGTGTCGGGGGGGTATGAGTCTGTGGCTGAACGTGCTCCTCATCTTGGCTCGCTCCTCATAGAGGGGGTGGGAGGGGTTATCCAGGATAGCAGCCAGCTTCCTTCTCATCCCCCTCTCTGCCACCACCTCTAGTCTGACCAGCTCGACTCCCACCACAGAGCTAGCCTTCCTCACCAGCTTGTTCAGTTTGTTGGTGTCCCTAGAGTTGATGTAGCCCCCCCCCCCCCCCCAGCATGCCACAGCATAGAAGAGGACGCTGGCCACTACAGACTGGTAGAATGACTGCAGGAGTCTATTGCACACATTGAAGGACCTGAGTCTCCTCAGGAAGAACAGCCTGCTCTGTCCCTTCCTATAGCGGGTGGGCCTCTGTGTTGCCTGACCAGTCTAACTTGTTGTGCTACTTGCCCCTCCGGTAGTCCACCACCAGCTCCTTGGTCTTGCTGATGTTGAGTCGGAGGTGGTTTTACTGTCGCTCCTACAAAGCTCCGCCAGGGCTCTGTCCTCCTCGTCGTGTGATAATAATAACCATTAAAACAGGAGTCATCTGTGCATTTCTGAACTACACAGATGGCGGCACCGTAGATGTAATACCAGCCACCCTTCATTCACCAGCTCACAGCTGGAATACACTCCCGCTAGATGGCGATCCTTGCTGCTCTTAATTGGCACAGCTTGTGATCCAGGGAGGGTATGGCAGAACGCTGGGAAGCATGGGGCAAATAGCTTGCGCTCTCAGTCTCTCCTCACTGACTGCTGCTGCTGTAGTGAGTGGGTCTACTGTAGCACCCACTTTACCCACTTTAGACACTTTAACACACTTTATATTTATATTATTGGTAAAGAGATTTGCACTACAACTCATACCTCATTGCACCTTACCCTAAGTTGTACCTCATCCCATTTCTGCATTGTACTTTATATTGTATTGTAACTCAGTTACAACATTTTTCCTACTCTGTATTGTATATATTATGTATATTGAACACTTTTGTTTTGAACACTTGTTTACACTTGTTGTTACGTACTTTTGACTTCTATTTTTTTACTTATCTATTTTATTTTTATCTAGCACACTCTCAGGAGCAGAACAGGAAAAAGCATTTCATATAAAAGTATTCTGTATTTTTGTATGACAAATAATAAAGAAACTTGAACTTGAACTGATGCTGTAGTGAGTTGAAAAAAAGAAGAAAAAAGGAGAGAGAAAGAAAAAAGTTAAAAAAAAAGTACTGTAGTGAGTGGGTCTGATGCTGCTGTAGTGAGTGGGTCTGATGATGCTGTAGTGAGTGGGTCTGATGCTGTAGTGAGTGGGTCTGATGATGCTGTAGTGAGTGGGTCTGATGCTGTAGTGAGTGGGTCTGATGCTGTAGTGAGTGGGTCTGATGCTGTAGTGAGTGGGTCTGATGCTGTAGTGAGTGGGTCTGATGATGCTGTAGTGAGTGGGTCTGATGCTGTAGTGAGTGGGTCTGATGATGCTGTAGTGAGTGGGTCTGATGCTGTAGTGAGTGGGTCTGATGCTGCTGTAGTGAGTGGGTCTGATGCTGTAGTGAGTGGGTCTGATGCTGCTGTAGTGAGTGGGTCTGATGCTGTAGTGAGTGGGTCTGATGATGCTGTAGTGAGTGGGTCTGATGCTGTAGTGAGTGGGTCTGATGATGCTGTAGTGAGTGGGTCTGATGATGCTGTAGTGAGTGGGTCTGATGCTGTAGTGAGTGGGTCTGATGCTGCTGTAGTGAGTGGGTCTGATGATGCTGTAGTGAGTGGGTCTGATGCTGCTGTAGTGAGTGGGTCTGATGCTGCTGTAGTGAGTGATGATGCTGCTGTAGTGAGTGGGTCTGATGCTGCTGTAGTGAGTGATGATGCTGCTGTAGTGAGTGATGATGCTGCTGTAGTGAGTGGGTCTGATGCTGCTGTAGTGAGTGGGTCTGATGCTGCTGTAGTGAGTGATGTTGCTGCTGTAGTGAGTGGGTCTGCTGCAGGAAACTATATAATACAAAAGAACAGTCAAATCTGAGAAAGGCTGCTAGGCGATTGTAATGATGGATATTTTATATATATATATATGGTGTCATAATATATAAATAGTAATACAAAATAATATTAAATTACTGTCACACGGAATCATGCCAGAAGGGCCTCGTTGGATTCAGTGCTAACCAGAGATTATGATTGAGCAGGAAATAATTCAATAGTCAACATTCAATGAGGAGAAAAAGCATAAATAAGACTAAGAGCCCAAACACCTTGTTGATTAAATCCTCCGACGCGGCAAACAAACACGTTTTGTTTATATAGAAGCCATTTCTTCCATTCTAGCAGCCAAGTCAAGTCAAGAGTTTTATTTGTCACGCAATACAAGGTATACAGTGAAATGCGGGTGGTCATGCCCGCAACGATTGTGCAATAATACAAGTAATAAGACTAATAAGACATAACAGGTATAATGTACATAAAAGTTTTTTAAATGCATGGTAAAAGACATGCTAAGGTCCTGCGATAGTGCAATACAGTGTTAAGCTACGGATGAGGTACTGGGTCTTATGTACACTACTATACAATACTATACTATACAATCTACAGTTATACTATATATCCTTATGCTATCCTGCTATATCCATCTATTACTATACAAGAACCACTCCCGTTCTTTTTTTTCTTTTTTACGTGACCTTACCAAGAACTGAAGAGCATGGACTGGTCAGATGAACTCAGTGGTACACAGGTTGAAGAAACATGGCTTGGATTCAAAACCAAATTCACAACAATACTCAACAACATGGCACCCCTAAGAACCACCAGGGTAAAAAATCCCGCTGAGCCATGGATGCACACTGAAATACTGGCCGCTAAGAAACCAGAGACAAAAAATGCTCTGAACTTCATAAAAGTCAGACAAAGCTTTCCAAAAGCTCAAACAGTGAACTCCAAGCCCACGTGGTTGAACAAAAAATTCAAAGAAACAGATAAACACCATGATCAAAACCGCAAAAAAAAATCATCAATGACAAAACTGAGGAAAACAAAAACAAACCATGTGAACTTTGGAAATTACTCAATAATCAACTAGGCTGCAGTAAAAAACTTAAAACCAGATTCTCAAACATAAACATAAAGACGGACAACACGCTCATCACAGACATGCTGGATGTAGCCAATTACTTAAACATCTTCTTCACAAACATAGCCACAACACTGGTAAACAAACTACCCTCCCACTCAGGGCATTATGGGGTAGAACACATAGTAGCATACTACAAAAACCTAGGGGTCCGCAAAGATGACTTCAAACTAGAAATGGTAACAACCGATGAGGTACTCAAAAACTGAGCGCCCTCCAACCTAACAAGGCCACTGGCCATGACAACATCCCCTCCAAATTCCTCAGAGACTCAGCAGCCGCCATCACCCCAGTCATCACACACATAATAAACCTCTCCATAAAACAGGGACACGTCCCCAAGGACTTCAAAATTGCGAGAGTGACCCCTCTGCACAGAAAGGGCAGCAAATTAGATCCAGGCAACTACCGCCCTGTTTCTATTCTTACCTCCATCTCGAAAGTCATGGAGAAAATTGTCTATGAACAGGTCGAAAAGTACCTGGGGAAAAAAATCGAATCTACAAATTCCAATCTGGCTTCAGAACATCCCACTCCACTGACACATGCCTTCTCTATTTGAACGACCACATCAAACAAGAGGTGGACGCGGGCAAATACTGCGGCATGGTCATGCTGGACCTACAAAAGGCCTTCGACACTGTCAATCACTCCATTCTGATTGACAAGCTAAAAGCAATTGGTTTTGATAGTTTATCAGTGAGCTGGATGCAATCCTACCTGGAGGGGAGAGAACAGATGGTGGAGGTAAACGGTACCCTATCCCCCCCCCTCACAGTGAGCTGTGGTGTTCCACAAGGAAGCATACTAGGACCACTACTGTCCTAATTTATGCAAATGACATGTCGTCAGCTTGTGACTGCAACTTGTTCCTGTTTGCGGGACGACTCATCCCTGCTGGTCTCTGACAAGAACAAGTTGCAGGTTGAAAAAACCCTCAGCTCGGAACTAGGCAAAATCTGCACCTGTCTCGCTGATAACAAACTATCATTACACATGGGCAAAACAGAGTCCATTCTCTTCGGTTCAAATAACAAACTCAGCAAGACCGACGGCTTCTCAGTTACAGTGGGTGACAATATTGTCACAAGGAAAGATGAAATTACCTACCTGGGCTCCATCCTAGAGGAAAATCTTTCCTGTGACAAAATGGCATCCAATGTAATAAAAAAAGTCAACCAACGAACTAGATTCTTGTACCGGATCTCCTCTCTGGTGAACAAGAATACCCTGAAGACTCTGGCAGGAGCACTCATTCAAGGATACTACGACTATGCTTGCACCTCATGGTACCAAAGCACCTCAAAGGCGCTAAAAACAAGATTACAAACATCACAAAACAAACTGGTCAGACTTCTACGTACTTGACCTTACCCCTAGAACCCACCTCACCCCTGCCCACTTTGACAACCTAGGATGGCTTAGATTAGACGACAGAGTACAGTAACTTGCAATGGGCCTGGTCTACAAGATACACTATACCACTAAGGTACCCATGTACATGTCAAAATACTTCCCAAAGGTCAGTGAATACCACAACCACAACACCATAGGAAGCTCAACAAATCATGTTAAACCCAGATTCGGCTCAAACAAGGGACTAAACACGTGAAGTAACAACTAATTCATATGGCCAATCAAGTTAAGATTAAGTTAAAACTAGCTAGATAAATAATATTAATATGTGGACTTTAGACACATTATTTTGTCTCCAGCCTAAGAAAGACACACTATTTTCTTTAATTGCCACACGAAGAATAAAGCCAAAGGCCGGACCAGCACTCTCAGATTAAAATTTTTTTTTTTTTTTTTTTTTTTGACCAGTCAGCTGGTTCTTTTCGCGTTTATCGCTTTTTCTGGTCAAGTATGACCGACAGAAACAGGTTGAATGGGGGTATAGATGGGGGGAAAGACACTCTGAGAAAGTACGGCTAGTCCGGGAGTCGAACTCGCTACCCCAGATCCGTGACGCGCACGGTTGTCCCCGACGCCGAAATAGCGTTCGAGGTACGCGGTGAGCTACTGGAGCTCCCCTTTAATTTTTTTTTAATGGCAGCCTATAGTACAGACATGTTTCGGAACAGGTGTCAGATACTGAGAGTGCGGTCTAACTTGACTTTAATTGCCACACCCCATGGGCCGGAGGACACAATCCACCCAGACTGACCTAATCAATCACACACTAGTTTCATGTGACAGGCACACACACACACACACACACACACACACACACACACACACACACACACACACACACACACACACAGACACACACACACACACACACACAGACACACACACACACACACACACACACACACACACACACACACACACACACACACACACACACACACACACACACACACACACACACACACACACACACACACACACACACACACACACACACACACACACACACACACACACACACACACACACACACACACACACACACACACACACACACACACACACACACACACAGACACACAGAGAGAGACACAGACATCAGGTGACACCCACACAGACACACACACACCCACACACTATCTCACCCCCACCCAGGAACCAGTTTTGTTTGAGATTATTTTGTATCCTGTGAATTTGCTGTATTCTACCGCTGATGCCCTGCTGAATAAATCAACTGAGAACCTGAAGCCATTGACTTTCAAACCTGTATCCAGCATCTGCTTTCTTGCCTTGAATTATGGTCATTCCATAATTGTTGTTTACAAAGTCACAGCTGATTTGTAACCTCACACGTTTCGCTATTATGCCACATCAATGTGGAACGCCCTACCCAAAGCTGTAAAGGAATGTGAATCCCTACCCACATTCAAAACCGCTCTTAAAGAGCACCTACGGGAGGCTGCAATTCGAAACTGGCCACCGTAAATGTCCAAACCCCCCCACCCCCACCCCCTCCTAATAGACAGTCTCCTTCCCACCGCATGTATATATTATCTCCCCGCCGTATGTATATTTCTCTCCCACCCACCCACCCCCTCCAAATGTACAGTCTCCTCCCCACTGTATGTATATTCTCTCCCCACCGTATGTATATTTCTCTCCCACCCACCCCCTCCTAATGTACAGTCCCCTCCCCATCATATGTATATACGCTGTCAGGATCTATGGGTAACAGTACTGTATATTTGAATATCGTATATGTCACAAATGTAACAGTACTAAATACCTGTATGTCCCTATGCCATAAATGTCATGTATGTTGTGTATGTCATAAATGTCACTATGAATTGAAAATGGGGGACCCTGATGTAAACAAGACAAACGTCTTTCTCTGGTCTGCATCCCCTTAACAATTGTGTGTATTGAGCCGTACTGTGTATTGTGCCCATTCTGCAATCTGTTAAATAAAGTTTTCATTCATTCATTCATTCATTCATTCATTCATTCATTCACTCATTCATTCACTCATTCATTCACTCATTCATCCATTGTGTAAAGTGACCGTTGAGTGTGAGCGTGTGCAGCATGTGTGTGTGTGTGTGTGTGTGTGTGTGTGTGTGTGTGTGTGTGTGTGTGTGTGTGTGTGTGTGTGTGCATGCTAAAGTGGGCGTGGTCGCTACGCTGCGTTTTTAATCCTGTTTTAAAATGCTTTTCCCTTTATGGAGCTCTCTCCTTTAGAAGGTATGTGGTAATAGCTGAGGTCCAGGCCCTCTGGAGTAATGGGTTATTGCAGGAAGTCTATACAGGACAAAGGTCAGGTCAACAGATTAACCCTGAGCTGTGTTCAGCAGACCTCCGCTGATCTGCAGCGAGTCTGGGAGAGGCTGAGAGAGGGGGGACACTGTAGAAAGTGTCACAACGTGGTGTATCTTGTGTAGAAACTGAGGCTGTCAATCGATTCAAATATTTAATCTGATTAATCGCATGATTGTCCATAGTTAACTTTAATCGCAAATCGATTAATCGCAAATGAATCGCATATTTTGTATCTGTTCTAAATCTACCTTAAACGGATCTTTTTCAAGTTTTTATCAACATGAGAGTCAACAAATGCTTGCTTTATGCAGCCATTTAACACAAAAGGATGACCCTCGTAAATTGCAAATCGTCGTTTTCATTTAAATTATTTTCCAACTTTTATTTCAACTTGTGAGACACTGAGGTTACCCTCATTCACAGCGACGACGAGCTCACAGAACAAGACACAGAAAATCCATACATATAGGTGCAATAAATCAAAATAAAAAATAAGAAACCACAGGTCGAAACACAGCAGCAAGAGAAGGAAGAACCTTCAAGCGTCAAAGTCAGTTGGAGGGCATTCCGGGTGTTGGAAGCATCGAAGGAAAAAGCAGCTTTTCCAGTCATTGGAACATGTAGAATAGGCTCCAAGATCCCATTCTAACAGTGATGTGATGTAAGAGAGAAATAGGGCTTTAACCTGTTAAGCCATAGCCCTATTTTCTGAAAATCCGCCTTAAAAATTAACAAATACCAATGACAGCTACGCCTTCCAACCAGAGAAGGCCCTCACGGGTATCATATCTGTCACCAGGAACTTTGAAGGATGTCACTTGATTCAAGTTTCAAGTTTCAAGTTTCTTTAATAGTTGTCATACAGAAGTACGGAATACTTTTGTACAAAATGCTTCTTACTGTTGCGCTCCAGAGACTGTGCATGACAAGATAAGTATGAAATAAAAACATAGTAAAAATTAGAAGTAAAAAAAGAGGTCACAGTGTTCAGTTTAGACATATGTACAATGTTCGTAGACGTAGTTACCATACAATATACAATACTGTGCAGTGTACTAATATACAATACTATATAGTGCAAGGCATAAATGGACGAGGTGCAGTTTAGGTACAATTCACAGTAGGTGTACGAGTTGTAGTGCAAATCCTTTATCAATAAATATAAAGTGTAAGTGTGTTTGTGTGATCTAAAGTGTGGAGAGTGGGTGCTGCAGTGTGTTGTTTGTTTGAGTGAGTGTGTGCGTGTGGGTGTGTGTGCTGTGTGCATTTGATGGTTGTTGCATAGTGATTATTGTTCGTTTAGCGATTATTGTTCGTTTAGCAGCCTGATGGCCTGGGGATAGAAGCTCCTTCTGAGTCTTTCTGTGCTCGCCATAAGACTCCGGTATCGCTTGCCTGACGGCAGCAGTTCAAAGAGGCAGTTGTTCGGGTGGCTCGAGTCCTTAATAATTCTCTTAGCCTTCCCCTTGCACCGCTTGTTGTAAATGTTCTGGAGGGTGGGAAGCCCCCCTCTAATTGTGCGTTCGGCTGAACGTGTCACTCTTTGTAGTCTGCTACGGTCTTGTGCAGTGCTATTCCCAAACCAGGAGGTGATGTTGCCGGTCAGGATGCTCTCTATTGTACATGAGTAGAAGTTCCTAAGGATCTTCTGACTGACTTGGAACTTCCTTAGGCGCCTGAGGAAGTAGAGGCGTTGTCGTGCCTTCTTCACAACACTGTCAATGTGTGTGGTCCATGTCAAGTCCTCGGATATGTGGGCTCCGAGGTACTTGAAACTGTTCACTCTCTCAACTGGTGCCCCGTCGATGCTGAGGGGGCTGTAGTCCTTGACCCCCGACCTCCTGAAGTCCACAATCATCTCTTTTGTTTTGCTGACGTTCAGGGAGAGGCAGTTCTCCTGACACCACTGTGACAGGTTCTCTACCTCTTCCAGGTAGGCCCTTTCGTCGTTGGCAGAGATCAGGCCCACCACTACTGTGTCATCAGCAAATTTGATGATGGTGTTGTTGTTCCGCTGTGCTACGCAGTCATGTGTGTACAGGGAGTAGAGGAGGGGGCTCAGAACACAGCCCTGGGGGGCCCCTATGTTGAGCGTGATGGATGAGGAGGTGCAGTTGCCGGCTCTTACCACCTGGGGTCTGCCCGTCAGGAAGTCCAGGACCCACTGGCACAGGTCATAGTTCAAGCCCAGGTCCCTGAGCTTGGCTATGAGTTTGGAGGGGACTATGGTATTGAATGCTGAGCTGTAGTCGATGAACAGCATTCTCACATAGTTCCCCTTCCTCTTGTCCAGATGTGATGCTGCTGTGTGCAGCACATGGGCTATGGCGTCCTCCGTGGACCTGTTGGGGCGATATGCAAATTGCAGAGGGTCCAGGTTGATGGGGAGGGAGGAACAGATGTAGCCCTTCACTAGCTTCTCAAAGCACTTCATGGCTATGGAGGTGAGGGCTACAGGGCGGTAGTCGTTGAGGCAAGCGGGCGTAGATTTTTTGGGTACAGGGATGATGGTGGACTTCTTCAGACAGGTGGGGATGACGGCCTGTTCCAAGGACAGGTTGAAGATGTCAGTGAATACCGGGGCCAGTTGGTCGGCACAGACTTTTAGGACGCGGCCGGGGATGCCGTCCGGTCCTGCTGCCTTCCTGATATCCACTTTTTTAAAGATCCGTCTCACCTCATGCTCTGTTACCCTGAACACTGAGTCTCCATCAGCAGACCCCCCCCCCCCCATTGCCGTGGTTTGTAGGCTGGTGTTGTTATTCACAGCCTCAAACCTCGCATAGAAGGAGTTGAGATCATTTGCTAAGGAGATGTCACTGTTCAGTTTGAGGGGGGTTCCTTTGTAGTCTGTCATTGTTCTGAGGCCCTGCCACATGCCTCTAGAGTCAGCCTGTTCAAACTGAAGTTCAACTTTATCCCTGTAACGCCGTTTTGCCTCTATTACTGCTCTCCTGACGTTGTATCTTGCCATCTTGTGTTCTTCCATGTTGCCTGTCACCAGCCCGGTGTTGTATGCTGATGTGCGCACTTTCAGAGCCTCACGGACGGATTTGTCTACCCAGGGCTTTTGATTTGGGTAGATATTAATTTTGGTGGTGGGGGATTATTACTTCTACCTGAGTACAGACATAGTCAATCACCGTTTCGGTGTATTCGTTAATATTGGCTGTGTTATCACGGAATACACTCCATTCTGTGCTTCCCAGCACTGCTTGGAGTGACTCCACTGACGTCACGGCCCAACGCTTAACCTCTCGCGAGACCACCGGCGTTCGCTTGAGACTCTGTTTGTACTTAGGCAAAAGAAAAATTGCGGCGTGATCGCTTTTACCGAATGGACTAAGAGCCTGTGACTTGTACCCATTCTTAAATTGCGAGTATACATGGTCTAATATGTTCTCGCCTCTGGTGGGACAGGTCACATGCTGATAGAAATTCGGCAGCACCTTTTTAAGACGCGCGCTGTTGAAATCACCCAAAACCAAAATGGCCGCGTCAACGTTAGCTGCCTGGAGTTTGTTTACCTCGTCGTGAAGTTTTGAAAGTGCGACCTCAGTGTTCGCGTGTGGTGGAATGTACACTCCGATGAGGATGATGGACGTTAACTCTCTTGGGAGGAAGAAGGGTCGACATTTTATCGTGATAAACTCCAGGTCTGGGGAGCAGTGGTTAGACATTTCCTTTGTGTTGCCTACATCGCACCACTCCTTGTTTATCATGAAGGCAATGCCGCCTCCTTTCTTCTTTAATGACTCTTCTGCCGTCCGGTCTTTGCGGAGAACGAAGAAATGGTCTGCCGGTTCTATTGCGTGGTTCGGGACATCTGGACTCAGCCAAGTTTCTGTGAAACAGAGGACGTTACAATCCCGAATGTCCCTCTGGAATTGGATCCTTGCTCTGATGTCGTCCAATTTGTTTCCTATCGATTGCACATTGGCCAACAATATGCTGGGCAATGTGGTTCTGTGTCGTTTGGACCTCAGTCTGTTCCGGACCCCGGCTCTCTTTCCTCGTCTTCGCGGCGGCTTCTTGGCGTCTTGGCCATGGCCGGCATAACAAAGGATCTCGGCGGGCCATTTCTGCTGTTCAGCGATCCGATCCAGAGAGCAATCCAAACGGTAAGTTTTTCTTAATCCAATGTCAATGATTGACTGACGGTCATACACATATAATGCACCAACAGTTGGTGCAAATAAAACTCCTAATACTATAAAAATTAACAAAATAAAGCACAGTCTCGTCGGAGCGATCAGAAAGGCAGCCATCAGAGCGGCGCCAGTTGTACGTGAACATTCTCTACACCACTGTAACTACAGTATCTGCCAGTAAAGTGATCTGACATACATGAAGAGGATAACATGACACTATGACACCACGCTGGTACAACTCAGGGCATCAAACGTGCATCTCGACAATACTACTCTCTCTCTCTCTCTCTCTCTCTCTCTCTCTCTCTCTCTCTCTCTCTCTCTCTCTCTCTCACACACACACACACACACACACACACACACACACACACACACACACACACACACACACACACACACACACACACACACACACACACACACACACACACACACACACACACACACACACACACACACACACACACACACACACACACTTTGAGACTCAGAAACAAACATAGTATCAATGAGAGTATCAATAATACACCTGAGTGAAGTTTAGAATTTTTTTTTATAATTTTTTTTTTTTTTATTAGCGATTTCCATTCATATTTCATATTCATATACTCTCTCTGAGCTCCATTGGGAAAATACCGCCCCCTATCGTATCTCCGGATGGTACTGCACCTCTTTGGATTGGATTGAATGAAACGCATGAAAAAAATAATCCTGCTTCCACATTTTACTTGTCAGACAAGTAACCCGAGACGATCGAAGTCATTGCCGACCACCAGAACAGCGGATAATGTGTGTTTCCAGTACCCAGCGTTGGATCAATAAACGCGACCGATATTTGGAATGGCGATCAGGAATTGGAATAATCTTTTTGGAGAACATCTGATCTGAGGTAAGGAATCTATTTTACCAGTCTGGGGATAATCAGAGCTTTTTTCACAGATATATCAACGGGGGCCCTATGTGGGTGTGCGTGTGTGGCTGTGTCTGTGTGTGCTGATCAGGAAATGGATAATAGATTTTTCAGCCCGCTTCTATAGCGTGCATAAGTACACATATACTATCGATAATCTAACGTTTATTTGAAAACGATTCATAAATAGGCCAAAAAATTACAAAGTTTTTTGTGTATTCCACTAAAGGGGCGATTATCACAGAATCTTTATATTTTCCTGAAACTTTCAAAAAACTAGAGTTTTTCAAAATGGTATAAAACGGAAATGAACTGATTAAAAAACAATCCGTTTCGACAATGTTGACTGCAAACAAGTCATTGATAAGCGACGGCCATATTAGACACATAGCCATAATTTAAGATATAGTTTATGCGTTTGCAAAATGAGAGCTCTATCATTGAAGTGGGTGGTGGCACGCAACAGGGTTCTGGGGCACCGCATGGCTGGCACGGAAAGTGTTAAAGGGACCCACAAACCGGGGAGCCAATTTCCTGGACTCGACCCGGAGGGGAAGGTCCCGGGTCGAGAGCCAGACCGTCTGTCCCGGACGGAAGACCGGGGCCGGACGGTGCTTGCGGTTGGCCTGATGCTGGGACCTGACAGACGCCCTCTGCAGCACCGCCCGAACCCACCTCCAGGTCCAGCGACAGCAACCCACATGCGCCTGGACGGAGGGCACCTCTGCCTCCTTCTGATCTGGAAACAGGGGGGGTTGATAGCCATACTGGCACTGAAATGGGGACATACCAGTGGATGAACATAAGAGGGTGTTGTGAGCATACTTTTCCCACGCCAGCCACTGACTCCACGTCGCCGGATTGCCGGAGACGTAGCACCTCAGCACACCCTCCAGATCCTGGTTGACGCGCTCCGTCTGCCCGTTGGATTGCGGATGGAACCCGGATGACAGGCTGACGAAGGCACAGAGACTGGTCGCAAACGCCTTCCAGAACCTGGAGGCGAACTGAGGACCCCGATCCGAGACAATGTCCTGTGGGAGCCCGTGCACCCGGAAAACGTGCTGCACGAAAATGAATGAAATGGGTCCACCACCAAGATGGTAGTAAGGCCATCGGAGGGCGGGAGACCTGAGATGAAATCTAATGATATGTGAGACCAAGGCCGTTTGGGGATGGGAAGAGGCCGGAGAAGCCCTGCTGCGGGGCGGCGACAGGTCTTGCTGCGTGCACACACAGGACAGGCTGCCACAAAGGCAGGGCTGTACAGTGCGAGATATATATTGCACGTGCTACAGCAACATCGGTCTGTGCGATAAATGGATTTACTTCAGTAGCACTGGTGCGATAGGCATTCGGTTCATATCGATACTCTTATTTTGAAAATCCTGTGGCAAGTCTCATCTCCGCAGAAGCGCAGCTCCAGCCATAATATCTATGGCTCCGGGCAGCTAGCAACGTTCGGTTCATATCGATACTCTTATTTTGAAAATCCCATGGAGAGTCGTATCCGCTCGGCTCTACAGCACAGCGTGCAGTAGCGTCTGGAACACAGACATTGAAACAGAGTAAGGCTAGTGTGCCTATTTCGCGACCCAAAACAAATCCCTGCTGTTTTATTCCGCAACGGGTCAAATGCATCTAACATGCTTTGCAATCCTCACCATTCCTTTATGACCACGTCGTGTTAAAGACCGGAATTAATGTTACGTTAGCGTAAGCTAACAACAAGCTGTTCAGAGCCATATAGAGAGAACAGCAGACGGGCAGAGTGAGGACTGGGAAGGAGGGGGGGGGGGGGGGGGGGGGGGGGGGGGGGCATTCTCCCTTCTTTGTGTCTGTGTGTGTGCGTTTGGAAAGATCAGATGAAGTCAGAGTATATTATATTGATAGTAAATGTACTAAGGGTGGACAGATAATGTTGATATTTAAACATAAAAAATACAATACATAATAAATGTATTCATGATCATCATGCAACATAAAACAATTGCAGGAACGGTTTGGGAGGGGAAGGGGTTTTAGGTTACGTGTTGTGAGTTCCAAAGAAATATATTTAATTCAAGTTTAAAGCTCAATATATCAAAACGTGGCACTTTACAGTGAACAGGAGGTCTATTTGTATTAAAAACAATAGATTGTTTTTCCTTTAAAAGTCTGGAAGAGGTAAACAATTTAAATGTCAAATGATATTTCCGTTGCCTTTTTTGAGTTGATCTAAATGTTACTGATTGTGTTAAATTGGCTTATGATATTGTCTCATCAATTGCAGGCACCTGCATCGTATCGTGGCAGATATCGGCAAATATCGTATCGTTGTCCAAATAATCGATATCGTATTGCACGTTGTATCGTGATGAAACTGGTGATTCCCACCCTATAGTAGAGTCCATACATCCAACACCAAATCCCATAATTCCTTACACGTAACGTGTGTCTGGCTGTGTGACGTCAACTTGTCAGCATGAAAATGACAACCAAACATGGCACTGCAATTAAATAACACAAATACAATAGGCACATTTGTGACTGTTACAAATATAACACGTTTTATACTTGTGCTACAAGATTTTGGCCGGTGCTACAAAACTATCAACCTCTGTAGCACCAGTGCTATGTGCAAAAAAAGTTAACGTACAGCCCTGCACAAAGGAACGCGTATCCCCCTCCGCTGTGGGCCACCAGAACCTCCTGCGGATGAAATCCAGGGTCCTGGCGGCCCCAGGGTGACCGGTGAGGGATGACGTATGCCCATTGCAACAGCCGTGAGCGTGCAGCCTTGGGTACATACAGCCTCCCCGGGGGCCCTCCCCCAGGATCAGGCTCCCGTCCCAGCGCTGACCTCACCACTCTGTCTATCCCCCACAACACGGAAGCAACAATAAGGGCCTCTGGGATGATCGGGTGGGGTTTCTCCTCTCGGTCCGTTGGGTCGAACTGTCGGGAAAGAGCGTCCGGTTTGACGTTCTTGGACCCTGGCCGAAAGTAAATGGAAAAGCGGATGCGTGTAAAAAATAAGGTTTAATATGGAGTTTAAGACAATTGTTCATCTAGATAGAAATCTAGATACTTGTAAGATGATACCACCTCTATCACCCTGTTTTGTATAGTAGTGATTTGAGGCGAAATTACACAATCAGTAATATAAGTGGAATCCACTGAATCTTTTGCTGCATCAGAAAAAGTTGATCTGCATTAAGAACACGTTTAAGCTAAATCAGATTCAGAATCGTATTGAATGCATTTTGTAATTTGACCACAGCCACAGTGAGAGTGAAGTATCCATAAAATACAGTATATATATATTTAGGTAGATCATTTTGCTTGACAAACCAATTTTACTGGAATAAAAATTATTGGAATGAGGTTAACAGACTGAAAACATTATCTTATTAGAAAAAACACATGATGTATACTTGAAACTGAGCCCCCATCACATAATACATTTAATTTTCAGCCCTTCTCTATTGCTGAAGTGCATAAAGCCCTTAAGAATTTGAATCCAAAAAAAACGGCTGGGCCAGACAAACTGGATCCCTATTATTTAAAACGTTCTGCTGATTCTATTGCAGAACCTCTAACTTATATTTTTAACTTAACCCTGACTTGTAATGAAATACCCAAGATTTGGAAAAAGGCTCATGTTCTACCGCTGTTAAAAGGTGGTGAACCTTCAAACCCCAACAACTGCAGGCCAATTTCTAATTTGGATACTGGAAACTCTGGTAAGTAATCAGCTGAAGGAGTTCTTAATATATAACAATGCTATTTTATCTTGCGATCAATCTGGTTTTAGGAAATGTCACAGTACCGTTACAGCAGCTACAAAAGTAGTAAACGACATAATTGGGGCTTTAGATAGGAAACAACATTGTGCTTCCCTTTTTATTGATTTTTCAAAGGCATTTGATACTGTGGACCATAATATAATGAACCATAGGCTAATCAATGTAGGACTGTCTGACTCTGCTGTTGGCTGGTTCTGTAATTATCTTGCTGATAGGACAATGTGTTCAGGCTGATGGTTTTTATTCTGATGTTTTATCTGTCCACAAGGGGGTGCCACAAGGTTCTGTTCTAGGACCATTGTTATTTACAATCTATATCAATAATTTAGGCAAACATTTTCCAGATGCAAACTTTCATTTTATGCTGATGACACTGTAATTTACTGTTGTGCTACTACTTTGACAAAAGCTCTGGAAAGTTTGCAAAATACATTTAAATAAATAGAATCCCAACTTTGTTTTAAATCCGGAAAAAACAAAAATTATGATTTTTACTAAATCCAAAACAAAAGTGCATTGTCTTGCCTCTATACACACATCGCAAGGCATTCAAATTCAGATTGTGTCGACTTTTAAATACCTTGGCTTTTTACTTGATGACAGCTTGTCTTTTAAACCACACGTTGAAAGCCTGGTCAAGAAGCTAAAAGTGAGGTTGGGTTTCTTTTTCAGAAACAAATCGTGCTTTTCTTTTAATGCAAAGAAACTAGTTGCTGCCACTTTTTTTTACCAGTATTAGATTATGGTGATGTTTTATACATGAATGCCTGCTCCACCTCACTACACATGTTGGACACTACTTACCATGGTGTATTCAGATTTATTTCTGGATATAGATCACTTACCCATCATTGCACTCTGTATGCTAAAGTTAACTGGCCGTCCTTGACTGCCCGTAGACTGCTTCATTGGTACACCTTCATTTATAAAGCAATTATTGGTCAGCTCCCTTTTTACCTCGGTTCATACCTCACCCTCTGCCTGGAATGGACTTCAAAAAACGTTGAAACTGCAGGCCCTTACTACCATATCTGATTTTAAAGTTCAAATTAAGGGCATTTTAAAGAATGAGATGGGAGAATGCCGATGCTTCACTGCATAATGTGGTGTTATATTTAATATTTTTTAACTTGACCTTCTCTGCCCAGCGACCTCCTGCAGAGCCTCACCTTCCATCCTCTTTCTGCCTTTTTAACCTACCCTCCAATCTCCCCCAATCCCATTCAATCTAGTTTGCTGCAGCTCAAATGTATCCCCTTGCCCAACTTTGCCTTTTATGTCTCTGTCTGTGTTTTGTGTATTTGTATGTTTGTTTTTGTTTTGCTGCCATTTTGGCCAGGTCTTGCTCGAAAAAGAGATCTTTGATCTCAAGTGACTACCTGGTAAAATAAAGGTTAAATAAAAAAAAATATATATATATTTGATTGCAGAACAAAGTTTTCCGGACATAATTAGCAGTTGAAAAAAGGTAATGCATCTAAATCGTGACTCTAGTACTGTGATGATATAACTGGTGTGTATGTGTGTGTATGTAGTTGTGTGTATCATGGAGCCTCTGGTGTGTATGTGTGTGTATGTATATATGTATGTAGGTGTGTGTACCGTGATGATATAGCTGGTGTGTATGTAGGTGTGTGTACCTTGGAGCCTCTGGTGTGTATGTAGGTGTGTGTACCTTGGAGCCTCTGGTGTGTATGTAGGTGTGTTGTGTGTGTACCATGATGATATAGTTCAAGTTTCAAGTTTCAAGTTTCTTTATTAGTTGTCATACAGAAATACTGTCTTGCGTTGCTGGTAGGGTTAGCTCGCCTAGTGCAGCTTTCAATACACAGTAGCAGGAGTTGGTTGGGCTTGACGTGCCGAGACAGCTTGTACACAACCCTCAGCCTGTCTGGCCTCACGTGGTATGAGGCTGCAATCCATCACCTGGAAGACAATAGGCGTGGGAAGAGGACTAACAAGCCAACTCCAAAAGCCCTCCAGGGGGTTGGGCGAGGGGCTAACATCCCCACCCCGTAAAACACTATATTGTTACAGAAACGCCAACAAGAGATAAACAAGACATCAACACCTTGGCCCAGGGAAGAGAAGGGTCTTCGATAAGAAGGTCTATGACACCATGTGGTGAAAGCCAGAGGTCTCTGGAAGCCACACGGCCGATCACCCTTCTTTCGTCCAGGGTTGCCCATATCGGTACGTGGAACGTGAGAACCATGTATGAGACGGGTAAGACATTTCAAGTAGCAGCAGCGATGAGGAACTATAATCTCACGCTGCTCGGAATAAGTGAGACAAGATGGACACAGTCCGGACAGAAACGACTGGCCTCAGGAGAGTTACTGCTGTACTCCGGACACGAAGAGGACAATGCCTCCCACACCCAAGGAGTAGCACTGATGCTATCTAAAACAGCACAGACATCGCTCATAGGATGGGAAGCCCATGGTCCAAGGATCATCACCGCATCCTGTGTGTGTGTGTGTGTGTGTGTGTGTGTGTGTGTGTGTGTGTGTGTGTGTGTGTGTGTGTGTGTGTGTGTGTGTGTGTGTGTGTGTGTGTGTGTGTGTGTGTGTGTGTGTGTGTGTGTGTGTGTGTGTGTGTGTGTGTGTGTGTGTGTGTGTGTGTGTGTGTGTGTGTGTGTGTGTGGATGTGTGTGCTGTGGGTGTATTTGATGTTTTGTTATTGTTCATTGCTGGTGTGTAGGTGTGTGTATGTAGGTGTGTATTGTGAAGCCTCTGGTGTGTATGTGTGTGTGTGTGTGTATGTGTGTATTGTGAAGCCTCTGGTGTGTGTGTGTGTGTGTGTGTGTGTGTGTGTGTGTGTAGGTGTGTGTACTGTATGTAGTTGTGTGTATGTAGGTGTGTGTATGTAGGTGTGTGTATGTATGTGTGTGTATGTAGGTGTGTGTATGTATGTGTGTGTATGTAGGTGTGTGTATGTATGTATGTGTGTGTATGTAGGTGTGTGTATGTAAGTGTGTGTATGTATGTGTATGTATGTAGGTGTGTGTATGTATGTGTGTGTGTGTAGGTGTGTATGTAGGTGTGTGTATGTATGTGTGTGTGTGTGTGTATGTAGGTGTGTGTATGTATGTGTGTATATGTAGGTGTGTGTACTGTATGTAGTTGTGTGTACTCTATGTAGGTGTGTGTATGTAGATGTGTGTATGTATGTGTGTGTGTGTGTAGGTGTGTGTATGTAGGTGTGTGTATGTAGGTGTGTGTATGTATGTGTGTATATGTAGGTGTGTGTACTGTATGTAGTTGTGTGTACTCTATGTAGGTGTGTGTATGTAGGTGTGTGTATGTATGTATGTGTGTGTGTAGGTGTGTGTATGTAGGTGTGTGTATGTAGGTGTGTGTGAGAGAGAGTTTGAGCACGGACTTGTGTCAAAGTTGCAGTCCTATTAGAAATTAATATACATAAGTAGTTTGTGTGTGCGTGCGTAGTGTGCACATGGAAATAGTCTCTATACAAATGTGTGTATGGTTGTGTGTGTGTGTGGTTGTGTGTGTGTGTGTGTGTGTGTGTGTGTGTGTGTGTGTGTGTGTGTGTGTGTGTGGGTGTGTCTGTGTGCATGTGTGTCAGAGTGTGTGTGTGGTTGTGTGTGTGTGTTTGTGTGTGGTTGTGTGTGTGGTTGTGTGTGTGTGGTTGTGTGGTTGTGTGTGTGTGTGTGCATGTGTGTCAGTGTGTGTGTGTGGTGCTAACTGGGGGCTGATGCTGTGATGGGAGACGCTGGCGGTTTGCCAAAGCGCTCACATTACCAACTGTAGTCAACTGGAAAATGAGAAAACATGCAATGATTTCACACAGACACACACGCGCACACACTCGCACACACACACACACATGCACGTGCACGCACGCACGCACACACGCACGCACGCACGCACACACACACACACACACACACACACACACACACAGACACACATACACACACACCAAGACACACTCATACACAAACTTCACATGTTTCTAATAACACACATGCACACACTCACGGACCTTCGCTTTCCTTGTGGTGGCAAATTTAATTTGCAGACAAGTGTGGAATTGCTAGTATTGTAAATTACAAAACATAAGTAATCCAAATAGATTCCAGTAATCTCTACAAACGCAAAGCAACAGACCATCTCATATTAACACATTCATATATAAAATGTAATCCGTGTGCCATGACCATAGTGAAAACTGAACTCATTTAATAGTATACAATCACTGAAATGATCAAATCTGCTCACCAGGACAGAGGGGGGGGGGGATAGAGAGACAGGAGGGAGATAGATAGGGAGAAATGGAGATGAGGCAGTGAAAGGACAGAGAGAGAGAGAGAGAGAGAGAGAGAGAGAGAGAGAGAGAGAGAGAGAGAGAGAGAGAGAGATAGATAGGGGGAGTGAGATGATGCAGAAAAAGGACTGAGAGTGGAGAGAGAGGAGGCATATAATGTTTTTTGTGTGTTTTTTCTTCTGAAAAGGTACATATACATTGTATTGTGTTAGGAGCCCCTCGAAAATGTGATGCTACTGTACATCTCAAGGGGTTATTCCGAATAAAGAATTCCAATATAAATAGGGATATATAGATTGAGAGGGATAGGAGGCAGATAAAGGAGAGAATGAGAGAGAGAGGGGGATATAGGGATAGAGAGAGGAGTTGGAGGGAGGACTGAGAGAGGAGTGAAAGTGAGGGCAAAAGAGTGAGCAAGGGGAGATACATAAATGAGTGAGAGAGAGGAAAGATAAAGATAGGAGATATAAAGTAGTGAGATAGAGGAGAGAGAAAAAGAGAGTATATATAAATTAGTAGAAGAGAGGAGAGAGATAACGATGAGAGATGAGATATAAAGGAGTAGACAAGAGGATATATAGATGACATATTAATAGGTGGAATAGAGGATATAGAGAAATAGAGGAGAGATAGAGAGGAGATATATGAAGAAGTGAGATAAAGGAGAGAGAGAAATATGAGAGATATAAATGAGTGAGCGAGATATGATAGAGGGAAAGAGAGTAGATATAGAAAGATGAAAAACTACAGTATTTGGAGAGAGAAGAGAGACAGTGAGTTATGAAAGTGGAAGTCATAAATGGATAGTTATTATGTGGGACAGAGAGGACATGTATTATGTGGGACAGAGAGGACATGTATTATGTGGGACAGAGAGGACATGTAGTTATTATGTGGGACAGAGAGGACATGTAGACGATGGTCTTCTATGTTTGTGACAGCGCCGCGGGGGAGAGGACACGTTCCAGTAATGTGATATGGCAGGCAGCCAGCGCAGGCGGTCTCTCCAGGCTACGACTGTGTTTACTCTGCCAAATGTATACAAATTAGCATCACTTTGGAGGATTACGCCCACCGGCTGGGTGTAATGAGGGGGGTTCTTTAATATATACTCTAATGCATGAGGTTGGACGAACACGCACTCGCACACGCACTCAGTGAGTGAACGTGTGTGTGTGTGCGTGTGATGCACCATGATAATGCCCCCCCCCCCAGGTGCGTGCCATTGGCAGATGAGCTGCATTTCATGAATACTCAACAAAGCGGTCGCATCGGAAGTTTTTTTCTTCAAAAAGTTTTAGGACAAATATCCAGAGACGAAGCGGTAATCAAGATCATACAATGACTGCATGTATCATACATGTAATGACTGCACACATCGTACATGTAATGACTGCATGGATCGTACATGTAATGACTGCATATCATACATGTAATGACTACATATCGTACATGTAATGACTACATATCATACATGTAATGACTGCAGGGATCGTACATGTAATGACTGCATGGATCGTACATGTAATGACTGCAGGGATCATATATGTAATGACTGCATATCATACATGTAATGACTGCATGGATCATATATTAGGGTGACCATATTTTGATTTCCAAAAAAGAGGACATGCTGGCCCCAGCCTCGAGATACTTAATGATACTTTGCACAATCGAAGCGGGCATGGCCACCTTCATTTCACTATGTCTTGTGTACTGTACTGTATGTGATGAATAAACCTCTTGAATCTTGAATCTCTACTCAAAGTTTACTCAAAGATGCCTTTATTGTTTTAACATATGCTTGGAAACATGCACCCAGAAAAGTGGCAATTTTTTTTACTTGAACTTGAGGACTGCATACTTTTTTTGCAAAGCTTATCTTTATACTTTATGCTTATAGCACATGCATAAGCCTGGTCTCTTTTGAAAGATAACATTCTGAAGTTGTGTACACAATAAAGAAAAATCACTTTTAGTGCTAATGAGTAACATAGGGCTGAACATGAGTTGAACTTGTGTACTCACGTTTTTGTGTAGTAGTTGAAATATTCCAAAATAATATATATATATATTTGTTGTATAAGCTGGAAAACACTGCAAATCCATAGCCTGAAGGGACATTAACGTGTGTTGTTGGGCCTTACAAGACATTTGATTATTATTAAGGTAGGATATCTGGAACACACAAACACACTATTTCTTAAATCACATGCCATGAAACTCTGGGACCTGGCTGAATTTAAGACTGCACAAATCATGTTTAAAGCACGAAACAATTCACTCCCGGGTAACATCCAAAAATTCTGTTATAGAGAGGGGAGTTACAATTTAGAGGAGAGTCTAACTTCAAGAAACAGGCTGTTCATTCAACAATGTATGTATATTTCAGTTTGTGGAGTGAATATGAGTTGCATAAGATAATAGAGTGTGACGGTATACTGAATACTGTCTATCTGTATGTCATGTATGTCATATGTTATGATGAATTGAAAATGGGGGACCCTGATGTAAACAAGACGAAAGTCTTTCTCTGTTCTGCATCCCCTTAACACATTGGCGACCGCTGGGACCCGTCTAATATAGTGGTTGAGGACCAGCTTTTGTAAACAGACCGGTGTCTTTTTGTAGAGCTAAATCTATACTTTATAGTATTGCTATCTGTCCATTCTCATTAATAATAATAATAATTCATTTAATTTATATAGCGCTTCTCAATAACCCAAAGTCGCTGACAGTAGTCGGGAGCAAGAGTACAAACAAAGAAACGAAAGCAAAGAAACAAAATCAAAGAAACAACAAAGAAACAAAAACAAAAGGAACATGAGACCATGGGGGGAACAGGGGAGACAGCATGATAGCACAAAAAAGACTGGAGACAGACATCAATCAGGTTGGAGGGGAGGGGGGGGGGGTTTAAGGGTGGGGGGGGTTGAAGGCAAGGGAGAACAGGTGGGTTTTGAGGCGAGCTTTGAAGGTGGAGAGTGTAGGGGAGTCTCTGATAGACTGGGGGAGGGAGTTCCAGAGTCGGGGTGCAGTACGAGAGAAGGCCCGATCTCAGAAGTTTTTAAGCTTGGATGTTGGGACAGTGAGGGAGGCAGTGGAGGAGGACCGGAGGGAACGGGTGGGGCGGTAGGGAAGAAGGAGATCAGTCAGGTAGGGGGGGGCCATGCTGTGGAGGGCTTTGAAGGTGAGGAGTAGTGTTTTAAAGTTTATGCTGTGTTTGATCAGGAGCCAGTGGAGGGAGTGGAGGACAGGAGTGATGTGTTCGTGGGACCGGGTGTTAGTGAGGAGGCGGGCGGCTGAATTTTGGACCATTTGCAGTTTATGGAGGGAGCGGGAGATGATACCAGTGAGGAGGGAGTTGCAGTAGTCCAGGCGGGAGGAGATGAAGGCGTGAATGAGGGATTCAGCAGCGGGGGGGCAGAGGCAGTGACGGATTTTTGCGATGTTGCGGAGGTGAAAGTAGGATATTTTTACGATGGAGCGGACGTGGGGGTCAAATGAGAGGGTGGGGTCAAGGAGGACATCAAGGTTTCGGACTAGGGGGGAGGGGGTGATGGTGGAGTCGTTGATGGTGAGTGTGATGGGTCCGGATCTGGTGAGGGTGGTTTTGGTGCCAATGATGAGAAGTTCAGTCTTGTCACTGTTAAGTTTGAGGAAGTTGTGAGTCATCCAAGTTTGGAGTTCGGTGATGCAGGATTCGATGTGACTGAGGGGTGGGCTGTGGGGGGATTGTGTACTGATGTAGATTTGGGTGTCGTCAGCGTAGCAGTGGAAGTTGAGGTGGTATTTACGGATGATGTGACCAAGGGGGAGAATGTAGCAGATGAAGAGCAGGGGGCCAAGGACTGAGCCTTGGGGGACCCCCTGTGTGACTGGGGAGGGGGAGGAGGTGTGGCCGGAGAGGGAGATGAATTGGTGTCTGTCTGTGAGGTAGGAGGAGAACCAGCCAAGTGCTGTGCCCTCAACACCCAGTTGGTGCAGCCTTTGGAGGAGGATGGAGTGACACACTGTGTCAAAGGCTGCACTGAGATCGAGTAGGATCAGGATGTTGAGGGCACCGGAGTCAGCGGAGATGAGGAGGTCGTTGATGACCTTAACCAGTGCAGTTTCGGTGCTGTGAGCGGGACGGAAGCCAGACTGAAGGGGTTCATAGAGGGTGTTGGACAGGAGATGGGAGTGGAGTTGGGAGGCAGCAATGCGTTCCAGTGTTTTAGAGAAAAAAGGAAGATTGGATATGGGGCGGTAGTTGGAGAGGCTGGATGGGTCAAGAGTGGGTTTTTTGAGGACAGGGGTGACAGCGGCGAGTTTATAGGGGGAGGGGACGTGGCCTAGGGATAGTGACTGGTTGAAAAGGGCGGTGAGGTGGGGGATGAGAGCAGGGAGGCAGGCTTTGGTGAGAGTAGTGGGTAGGGGGTCAAGGGAGCAGGTAGTGGTCTTGGAGGTGGTCATGAGGTCCATGATGATTGTCAATTGAGTTCATAAACCGTCCCTTCAAAATGGCTTAAAGAAAAAAAAATGCATCAATAGGTTGTCATTTTATAGCGCCGTGAATATAAGCATTATAGCGGATTTTGTCTCGTATATTTTCTGGGGGGCTAGATAAATGGCTAATAGCTGCTAACGTTATATCCAACAGCATTTCCGTTTAACAGATGCTAAAGAAATAACTCAAACTGCATATCATCGGGACTGTCCCAAAGCATGTATGCTTCAAAGGGGAGGGGGGGCGGGGGACGTTGTTTATTATTATTGATTACCAATAGCAGTGTTCGTGTTATGGTTTGTAACCGACCTCAAACGCAACGGCACAGACAGGAAGTTCAGAGTTAGCCAAAAGCTAGGGCGTATTTATTTACAGAGTTACAAGATGGATGAGGTACAGTAATCAAACAAACGGGGATCTGGCATGTGACGATATAGCGTCTCTGCAGATACTCCCAGTAGATAGTGGTGAGGAATTGGCATGTGACGTTGCAGCGGCTCTGCAGATACTCCCAGCTTTCACTCACGGTGGAAAACGGAGAGAGAGAGAAATCAGAAACAGCCCAACGAACACACAGAGGCAGAGAGGTGACTGAGTCCAGTATTAATCCCAAGTGACTTGATCTTCGGTGTACCACACACAAGTTAGCTGAGTCCAGTGAAAAACAACACGGAATTCTTCAGTGTTATTCTAACACACAAATTAGCAGAGTCCAGTGCAAAACAAAACGGAATTATTCAGTGTTATCCTAACACACAAATTAGCTGAGTCCAGTACAAAACAAAAACGGTCCTTCTTCAGTGTTCACCAAACACACAAAAAACTGATAATCCAAAAGGACTGTTTCCAAAAACTCACCAGAGCGCAACGTGTAAAGCGGGCAGATAACGAGGCGCAGCTCCAAACGGGGAACCAGGTTCTCCACAGCGGTTCTCCACAAAAAGGTCCTGGAGAGAAAGAAGACAGGAACAGCGACGGGGAAAGGCAGGTATATGCAGTTGTATTCCAGAACGACCCAACATCGATAGCAAGGAGGTCTGTGTATGTAAAGCCTTCAGGGGCGCTAATTACAAACTGTGACAGCTGCGGGATGAGATTGATACTTGCTCCAAAAGCGTGTGGCGGGGAATGCACCAACCAACACGGCACCTTAAAGGAACGGAGCGCGTGGCGGGGAATGCATCAATCAACATAGTACCTTAAAGGAACGGAGCGTGTGGCGGGGAGCGGACCAAACCTCACAGTACCCCCCCCTCCACGGGAGCCACCCGGCGACCAGCCCGACCCGGCTCGCCCGGATGGGCACGATGGAAGTCGGTGATCAGGCCAGGATCCACGATGAGCCGGCGGGAGACCCAGCTCCGTTCTTCCGGACCGTACCCCTCCCAGTCCACCAGGTACTGGAACCCCCGACCCGCCGTCGAACGCCCATCAACCGGCGGACCTGCCACTGGGGGTGACCGTCCATCATCTCGGGAGGAGGTGGTTCCGGAGCAGGAGGCATCAGGGGACTGAGAGAGACATGCTTAACCCGGGACACATGGAAAACGGGGTGAATGTGCATGGACGCAGGAAGCTTAAGACTCACCACCGCCGGACTGAGTACCTTCAGAACCTCAAAAGGATCGACGAACCGGGGGTTAAGCTTCTTGGCCGAGGACCGAAGTGGAAGGTCCCTTGCGGAAAGCCACACCCTCTGCCCAGGGTGGTACGTCGGCGCAGGAACCCGGCGCCGGTCAGCCCCACGACTGGCGCGCTCCGATGACCGGAGCAGCGCAGTCCTGGTGATCTCCCAGACCCGACGGCACCGGTCGAGGTAGTCCTGTACGGAGGGAACTGCCACCTCCGACTCCTGTGCAGGGAAAAGAGGGGGTTGGTAGCCCAGGGATACCTCAAAGGGTGAGAGGCCGGTGGCGGAACTGACCATGGAGTTGATGGAGTACTCAACCCAGGGAAGGAAACGGCTCCAAGAAGCGGGTTTCTCGGCAGCCACACACCGAAGAGCAGACTCCACACTCTGGTTCATCCTCTCCGTTTGTCCGTTAGTCTGGGGATGATAACCAGAGGAAAGACTGAGCGTTGCCCCCAATCCCTTGCAAAAATCCCGCCATACCTGGGAAGTGAACTGGGGCCCCTGGTCTGAGACGACGTCCTGGGGAAAACCATGGAGGCGAAACACGTGGCGTGTCAGGAGGTCCAAAGGGGGCCACGAGGTGAACCCCCTTTGCTGAACCGATCCACCACGTTCAGTAGGCACGTGTTCCCCTGGGAAGAAGGAAGACCTGTGACGAAGTCCAGCGCCACATGTGACCAAGGACGGCTCGGAATGGGAAGCGGCTGCAATAGCCCGGAGGGTGCCTGGTGGGAGGCCTTGCTGCGGGCGCAGACTGCGCAGGCCAGTACGAACTCCTTGACGTCGTTCCTCATGGTGGGCCACCAGAATCGACGAGCCAGGAAGGAGAACGTGCGATGAACGCCCGGGTGGCAGGCGAACCGGCTGGTATGGCCCCACTGGAGGACCCGGGACCGGACCGAGTCGGGGACGAAGAGACGATGAACCGGTACATTGCCTGGAGCGCGATGGAAGCGTAGGGCACGCCTTACCACCCCCTCGATGCCCAAGGTGACTACTCCTACCACCCTGGCCTGGGTGGACCAACGGGCCACGGTGGAGGCACTCATTGACTCGGGGGCTGACGAGAGTTTCCTAGACTTCGAGTTTGCTACCCGGGCCAACATTCCACTTGAGGACCTCGTGAGGCCATTGGAGGTATTCGCATTGGACCAACACCGCCTGGCTGACATCACTCAACGCACCTGTCCTGTCCTGCTCACCATTGCTGGTAACCACGTTCACCAGATCCCCTCTTGTCCCAGTAGTCCTGGGCCGGCCCTGGCTCACGCTGCACGAGCCCCACATCGCCTGGTCCTCCGGTACCATCAGGGGGTGGAGCTCCTCCTGTCATGCCCAGTGTCTTCAGGCGGCGTCCTGTCCCTCGCCCCGGAGATCCGTTTGTGAGCCGCCTCCGGACCTCTCGACCCGAGTACCACGACCTCAAGGAGGTTTTCAGTAATTCCTTGAACGCCATTACCAGGTACTCGTAGTGGCCCCTGGGAGTCTTGAAGGCGGTCTTCCACTCATCGCCCTCTCGGATACGGACTAGATGGTAGGCACTCCGGAGGTCCAGCTTGGTAAAGACGGTAGCCTGGGTGAGAGGCTCGAAAGGTGGAGTTCATGAGAGGAAGAGGATACTTGTTCTTAATGGTGATCTCGTTGAGCTGGCGATAGTCGATGCAGGGTCGAAGGTCTCCGTCCTTCTTCCCAACAAAGAAGAAACCGGCTGCCACAGGAGAGGAGGAAGGCCGAATGAGTCCTGCTTCCAAGGACTCAGAGATATATTGATCCATCGCTGCCTTCTCAGGGACGGTCAGACTGTAGAGGCGGCTGCCGGGAAGGGGAGCCCCTGAGCGGAGGTCGATGGCACAGTCGTAAGGCCGGTGAGGCGGAAGGGCCTGAGCCCTGGACTTACTGAAAACCTCCTTGAGGTCGTGGTACTCGGGGGTATGGTCGAGAGGTCCGGAGGCGGCTCACAAACGGATCTCCGGGGCGAGGGACAGGACGCCGCCTGAAGACACTGGGCATGACAGGAGGAGCTCCACCCCCTGATGGTACCGGAGGACCAGGCGATGTGGGGCTCGTGCAGCGCGAGCCAGGGCCGGCCCAGGACTACTGGGACAAGAGGGGATCTGGTGATAAAAAACTGGAGTCTCTCAACGTGGTTACCAGCAATGGTGAGCAGGACAGGACAGGTGCGTTGAGTGATGTCAGCCAGGCGGTGTTGGTCCAATGCGAATACCTCCAATGGCCTCACCAACGCTCCGGCGGTATTCCAGGCGCTCATGAATGACGTCCTTCGTGACATGCTGGAGGAGTTTGTGGTAGTATACCTAGACGACATCCTCATTTTCTCCAAGACCCTCGAGGAACACATCCAGCATGTCCGCCGTGTGCTGGAGCGCCTCCTCCACAATCGGCTCTTCGTCAAGGCAGAGAAGTGCCGATTCCACTCCGACTCCGTCGATTACCTGGGCTTCATCGTGGAGAGATGCTTGACCCGAGCTGACCCGAGCAAGATCCGGGCCGTGGAGGAGTGGCCGGAACCCACCTCTCGGAAGGAGTTACAGAGCTTCCTCGGGTTCGCCAACTTCTACCGAAGATTCATCCGGAACTACAGTCAAGTGGCGGAGCCGCTTACCAGGCTGACCTCTCCCGCCCTGCCGTTCGACTGGTCCCCAGCGGCGTGTGCTGCGTTCCGCTCCCTCAAGAAGAGGTTCACTTCCGCCCCGATCTTGCTCCATCCAGACCCCAAGAGACAGTTCATCGTAGAGGTGGACGCCTCGGATACTGGACTAGGAGCTATCTTATCCCAGCGGTCGGCAACTGACCAGAAGGTACATCCG
Organism: Notolepis coatsorum; assembly: GCF_963971535.1. NCBI lineage: Eukaryota > Metazoa > Chordata > Actinopteri > Aulopiformes > Paralepididae > Notolepis > Notolepis coatsorum. Next base: position 39,115,090 of record NC_140173.1, on the reverse strand, counting down.
TGCGCCTTCTACTCGCGTCGTTTCCTCCCTGCCGAGAGGAACTATGACATCGGCAATCGGGAGCTGCTGGCGGTTGTGGCTGCCTTGGAGGAGTGGCGTCATTGGCTAGAGGGGGCCGAGGAGCCATTTACCATTTGGACGGACCACAAGAACCTGACGTACATCCGTGCTTCCAAGCGCCTCAATGGCCGGCAGGCAAGATGGGCCAGCTTCCTCAGTCGGTTCGACTTCTCGCTGATGTTTCGCCCTGGTTCCCGCAACACGAAGGCCGACTCCCTGTCCCGGTTACACTCCAAGGGGGCTCCAACCACTGAGGACCCGACTCCCATCCTCCATAGTGTAACTAGCCACATACGCTGCTCGGCTGGTTGCGTATCATAGCAAGCTCTGATCCGGCTGTAATTCACGTGAAAAAGATCTTACCATGATCCGGTGGGATACCCCCAAGCATTTCCCCGTTATCGATCGGCATCTGGTAGATCGATATGTCCATTGGCTGATGATAAAACCCCTTATTCCATGGTGAAATCTGCGATTCGAAACGTAATCCACGGTACATGATGATGATTCAGAATCCGGATACTAAAAATCTCCATTGAAAGGAAAAAAAAAGTCATCCGTTCGCCCACAGGGCACATTGCAGTAGCGCGATGGCGCCCCTAAGAGGATCTGGCCGGTATTGCAGCTTCTCGAATTCACCGACTAGGGAATATATGCAATGCCGCTCCGCGACCTTGACCCGGTTATTAAAATGGAATAAAAGCAATAACAACTTGCCACGGCTATATACGTGATTCTGTCCACAACGCATGGATTCGAAACCCGTATTTATACGTGCTTTGTCCCCAATGTGTTAACAATTGTGTGTATTGAGCCGTACTGTATTGTATCCATTCTGCAATCTGTTAATAAAGTTTTCAATCAATCAATCAATCAATCAATCAATCAAGGGGGTAGGAATACATATGTTTACACTTCATCCTATACTCCTGCTTGTTTGTTGTTTAATATGTTCATTACTTGTTTTTTATTATTATTTATTTTCAATTTATGTTCGAAATAAATAAACGGATTCATTCCAAGATATTGTGTGAGCAAAAGTATAGTTAATTTACTCATACAGTATGTACATCCTCTGGCCTCGCACGGATCTCACAGCTGTGCCAGCACAGTGCAATACTCCAATTCAGCCATTGGGTGGGTGGCGCTGCTGAGCGGCCCTCACAGCGCGGCCGTCAGAGCGCGCCCTGAGAGCGCCGCTGGCTCTGCGGCTCTGCAGCTGCATGCTTCTCCGGGAGTCCGGGGTGATAATCTGGCGCAAGTCGCACGCCTGACATATCGGCATGCAACTCGATAACCAAGGCACAGATTTGGGCGATTCAGATGGCATTCGAACGGCAACAAATAGCGCTTTAATTCTGTAATTTATATGTTCGGCGAAAAATGCAGATGCTCACAAAGGGCCGTGAAACTGAAACTGAAAAACCATGAAACCCCGGACATTTCCATGAATTTATAAACCCCCCCCGGACGCCCCGGACAGGGTGTGAAAAGAGGACATGTCCGGGCAAAAGAGGACGTTTGGTGACTGCAGGGATAAATGAAGATATGGACATGGCAAGGCAGGCAGGAGGCGACTAACCATTTACATATACCCTGTTCTCTGCTGCTTTACATGCACATCGTTTACACAGGAATATATCATATGTATTTAACACATCCTATATATTTAACCCATCACTCTCTCATCTCTGTCCTTGTTGTACTGCAGTAGGGGTGTAACGATGCAACCTCACAACGATTAATTTCGATTACGATTATTCAGGCAACGATTCAATGCATCATGAAATCTCTTAATTTGACCACGATTCGATTAGATTCGATACATTTTTATTCATTTTCTATCAGTTAATTCCCCAAAAAAAACATAAAAAAGAAAGAAAAAAAAAGTAGATTAATTTACTACTGCAGTACTCTCTCATCTCTCTCATTGTACTGCAGTACTCTCTCATCTCTCTCATTGTACTGCAGTACTCTCTCATCTCTCTCATTGTACTGCAGTACTCTCTCATCTCTCTCATTGTACTGCAGTACTCTCTCATCTCTCTCATTGTACTGCAGTACTCTCTCATCTCTCTCATTGTACTGCAGTACTAGCTCATCTCTGTTTTTTTCTTCTTTTTTGTAAACTTTTAAATTATTTTTTATATATTTTTTAATTATAATTTTTTCTTCTTTTTTTATTTATCTTTTCTTCTTTTTTTCTTTCTCTCTTTTTCTCCTTTATTTTTTGCTTCTTTTTCTCTCTCCTTTTTCTTTTCTTTTTTTCTTTTTCTCTTTCTTCTTTTTCTCTTTTTTCTTCTTTTTTTCTCTTTTTTCTTTTTCTCTATTTTTCTCCTTTCTTTTTTTCTTTTTCTCTTTCTTCTTTTTCTCTTTTTTATTTTCTTCTTTTTTTCTCTTTTTTCTTTTTCTCTCTTTTTCTCCTTTCTTTTTCTTTTTTTCTTTTCCCTTTCTTCATTTTTTCACAGAGAAAAAGAGAAAAGAAAAGAGAAAAAAAGAAGAAAAGGAAAAGAAAAAGGAATAAAGGAGGGAAAAAAGAGAAAAAAATTGTGAAAAAGCAAAAAAAAAGAAAAGAAAAAAAGTACTCTCAAATAATAATACTCTCATATCTGTCCTCATTGTACTGCAGTACTCTCTCATCTGTCTCATTTTACTGCAGTACTCTCTCATCTCTGTCCTCTAGGGCTGACCCCTATTAGTCGAATAGTCGACTAATCGATCGAAAGGCGCTGTAGTCGACTGCAAACCTCTTAGTCGAATAATTTTAATTTTTTTAATATTATATATATTTTTTTGTAAATATAATTCTTTTTTTATCATTCTTTCCAAAAGAAAAGAGGCCTAGAAGCGTGGCTAACGCTAATGGAATGCATACCAGTGTGCCTAATAAAACAGGCACAGAGGCACTGAAAGAGGATTTCACCCATCTAATGAACACACTAGACTAGACAAATATTAAGATGTATCCATCAGTGGACCAATTGCATGCTTTCGCAGAGGACAAGAAGCCTTCCGTCGACTCCTTCAGACATTAAGCACCCCCACAGCCCAAATGGAATGATAAAAAAATGTAATTAAAATAAAATAATTATACTTTTTTTTCATAGTCGACTAATAGTCGACTATCGGCTAATTTCGGCCAATCAAAGTCGACTATCCAAATCCTTAGTCGGGACAGCCCTACTGTCCTCTCATGGTAAATGGTAAATGGCTGCTTTTTTATATAGCGCTTTTATCTAAAGCGCTTTACAATTTGTTTCTCACATTTGACCCATTCACTCACACATTCACACACCGACGGCGGAGGCGACCATGCAAGGTGCCAACCTGCTCATCGCGAGCAATTAAGGGTTAAGTGTCTTGCTCAAGGACACATCGACACGCTGCCCGGGGAGCGTGTACCTTCCGCAACGGATTTGATTTCCGGGGTTGCCCTGATTGGCCGCGACGGCCGCGTGACACGCCGCGGCCCCGCCCCACGGCAGCCCCAGACGCGGCAACGCCAGGGCTGCTGTGTTTCACTGCCGCTTTCGCACTTCAACGCCGCAGCAAGTGCAGAGCTGTTTAATCACTTTTCCCACTGCGTTACCAGTGGCGCGACGCTGGAGTTCACTTCGCCTTGCTGAATTAAAGAATGAATAAGTTAAACGTGTCAATTCAGCAGTCAAAGTGTACTGTATAAATCTAACTTCATTAGACGGCCGACGTACGGCTCTCTTATCCATTAATGGATATATAATGGATATTTTATTTATCTGCCACCCTGGTGTAATGGTTAGTCCTGTACCTCTCACGTGGACGACCCGTGTTCGAAGTGGTACATGCGCCCGGGGAGGAGCGGGAATCGAACGGGAACCTCCGGATTGCCAGACGGCTGCTCTCCTCCCGAGCGAGCCCCTGTCGCCCCAGTATTGCACTACTCTCTCAGAAACACTTTTCTCAACCTTGTGTTGGTTTGTTTCCTGAGGTCTTCCCTTTACTTACTTTTCTGACAGGAATATGATAGGTCATATTTTTTTTATCAAATTTTTTTTGTATTTATTTAATTATTCAGGAAAGGTAAAGTGCCTAAAAAACACGTCCAGATGTCAAACACAATATTCCTGCTGTAGATTTGAGGCCAGATGTTGTCTTGTATTTAGCGAGCATCTGAGAAACCTACTGCTGAGAATCACTGAGACAAAGAAAGTCTCTGTTATCCTGTAATGTGCCACAGACACACACACACACACACACACACACACACACACACACACACACACACACACACACACACACACACACACACACACACACACACACACACACACACACACACACACACACACACACACACACACACACACACACACACACACACACAAACGCACACACACACACACACACGCACGCACCCACACAAACACACAGACACACACACGGAATGCTCACAGAGGAGATAAGAGCCAGGCAGCTCGATCACAGTGCGTTCCTTCTGCTGTAAGAGAGAACAGTTGACACCTTGAGCTGCCAGATCAAAGCCTGCGATCGATGGCTCTGAGTTTGATTATTTTCCCCGAGACCCGCAGATCTCGGGTCGATAGGTTTGTCTGTGAGCTGGGTGGGAATCAGTTTAACTCTGGCTGTGGCGCAGTGGGATGTGGTGCAACATAGAAGACCCCTTCAGTATGTTTGTCTGTACTAATGTACAGACAATAAGTTAATAAGTACACTAGACTAGTGGAGTAGTGATAGTTAGTAGGTAAATACGTACTCTAGAGTAGTTGAGTAGTGATAGTTAGTAGGTAAATACATACTCTAGACTAGTGGAGTAGTGATAGTTAGTAGGTAAATAAGTGCTCTAGACTAGTGGAGTAGTGCCAGTGGTAGTTAGTAGGTAAATACGTACTCTAGACTAGTCGAGTAGTGATAGTTTGTAGGTAAATAAGTACTTTAGACTAGTGGAGTAGTGATAGTTAGTAGGTAAATAAGTACTCTAGACTAGTGGAGTAGTGGTAGTTAGTAGGTTAATACGTACTCTAGACTAGTGGAGTAGTGATAGTTAGTAGGCTAATAAGTACTCTAGACTAGTGGAGTAGTGATAGTTAGTAGGCTAATAAGTACTCTATACTAGTGGAGTAGTGATAGTTTGTAGGTAAATAAGTGCTCTAGACCAGTGGTTCCCAAAGTCGGGGTCGCGACCCAAAGGTGGGCCGCGAGCAGCCACGGGTGGGCCGCGAGATGATTTAAAAAAAATAAAAAAAAATAAAAAAAATAAAAATAAAATATTTTTTTTATTTTTTATTTTTTATTTTTTTATTATAATTTTTTTGTCAGGCCACTGAACTTAGAAGCAGGCCAGGACAGTGTTTCTAGTTGTATTCTAAAATTATATTCTATTGTATTCTAAAATGTGACTATATGGTTTTATATTAACTTAATAAATAAACAAAAACGAAAAATCTACTTATTTCAACGAACATTTCAAACTAAATAACAGATTATGCACATAAAACGCTGAAAACAACCGAAGCAACAATAGTATTTTAATGAGGCTATTATTATTATCATTATTATTTTGCAACAAGTTAGCCCTCTCATAAATAGCACATATAAATGAATAACTAACTTGAACTAACTTAATGGGATTGGAGTCATATTTGGCTTAAAAAATCGATCGCCTGGCAAAAAAAATAAAAAAGAAGCCCGACGATGTGCATTGGGCCGCGGCTCTCTGATGCCTTATTTTCTGGGCCCTGGCCTGAAAAGTTTGGGAACCCCTGCTCTAGACTAGTGGAGTAGTGGTAGTTAGTAGGTAAATAAGTACTGTAGACTAGTGGAGTAGTGGTAGTTAGTAGGTAAATAAGTACTCTAGACTAGTGGAGTAGTGATAGTTAGTAGGTAAATAAGTACTCTAGACTAGTGGAGTAGTGATAGTTAGTAGGCTAATAAGTACTCTAGACTAGTGGAGTAGTGATAGTTAGTAGGTAAATAAGTACTCTAGACTAGTGGATTGGTTATAGTTAGTAGGTAAATACGTACTCTAGACTAGTGGAGTAGTGATAGTTAGTAGGTAAATAAGTACTCTAGAGTAGTTGAGTAGTGATAGTTAGTAGGTAAATACATACTCTAGACTAGTGGAGTAGTGGTAGTTAGTAGGTCAATAAGTACTCTAGACTAGTGGAGTAGTGATAGTTAGTAGGTAAATAAGTACTCTAGACTAGTGGAGTAGTGATAGTTAGTAGGTAAATAAGTACTTTAGACTAGTGCAGTAGTGATAGTTCGTAGGTAAATAAGTGCTCTAGACTAGTGGAGTAGTGGTAGTTAGTAGGTTAATAAGTACTCTAGACTAGTGGAGTAGTGATAGTTAGTAGGTAAATAAGTACTCTAGACTAGTGGAGTAGTGATAGTTAGTAGGTAAATAAGTACTTTAGACTAGTGCAGTAGTGATAGTTCATAGGTAAATAAGTACTCTATACTAGTGGAGTAGTGATAGTTAGTAGGTAAATAAGTACTCTAGACAAGTGGAGTAGTGGTAGTTAGTAGGTAAATAAGTACTCTAGACCAGTGGTTCCCAAAGTCGGGGTCGCGACCCAAAGGTGGGCCGCGAGCAGCCACGGGTGGGCCGCGAGATGATTTAAAAAAAATAAAAAAAAATAAAAAAAATAAAAATAAAATATTTTTTTTATTTTTTATTTTTAATTTTTTTATTATAATTTTTTTGTCAGGCCACTGAACTTAGAAGCAGGCCAGGACAGTGTTTCTAGTTGTATTCTAAAATTATATTCTATTGTATTCTAAAATGTGACTATATGGTTTTATATTAACTTAATAAATAAACAAAAACGAAAAATCTACTTATTTCAACGAACATTTCAAACTAAATAACAGATTATGCACATAAAACGCTGAAAACAACCGAAGCAACAATAGTATTTTAATGAGGCTATTATTATTATCATTATTATTTTGCAACAAGTTAGCCCTCTCATAAATAGCACATATAAATGAATAACTAACTTGAACTAACTTAATGGGATTGGAGTCATATTTGGCTTAAAAAATCGATCGCCTGGCAAAAAAAATAAAAAAGAAGCCCGACGATGTGCATTGGGCCGCGGCTCTCTGATGCCTTATTTTCTGGGCCCTGGCCTGAAAAGTTTGGGAACCCCTGCTCTAGACTAGTGGAGTAGTGATAGTTAGTAGGTAAATAAGTACTCTCTAGACTAGTGGAGTAGTGATAGTTAGTAGGTAAATAAGTACTGTAGACTAGTGGAGTAGTGATAGTTAGTAGGTAAATAAGTACTGTAGACTAGTGGAGTAGTGATAGTTAGTAATAATAATAATAATAATAATAATAATAATAATAATAATAATAATAATAATAATAATAATAATAATAATAATAATAATAATAATAATAATAATAATAATAATAATAATAATAATAATAATAATAATAATAATAATAATAATAATAATAATAATAATAATAATAATAATAATAATAATAATAATAATAATAATAATAATAATAATAATAATAATAATAATAATAATAATAATAATAATAATAATAATAATAATAATAATAATAATAATAATAATAATAATAATAATTAATAATAATAATAATAATAATAATAATAATTTAATTTCAAGGCGCCTTTCTGAGCACCCAAGGTCGCCGTACAGGGTTACAAATAAATACAGTTACACCCAGTAAAAACACAGTATTACAGAGTTATATAGGTACATAGGGGAGCAGTTATAATAAACTTAAAATTAAAGTGAGTATGCCAGAATGAACAGATGTGTTTTGAGACGGGAAACAAAGGTGGGGAGGTTGTCTATTGCACGGATGTCTTCTGGTAGGGAATTCCAGAGGCGGGGGCGCAGCGGGAGAAGGCTCTGGATCCCATGGTAGTCAGACGGGAAGGGCGAGTGATAAGTTGGAAGGAAGAGGAGGATCTGAGTGACCGAGAAGGAGTGTAGAACCAGCGTGTAGTCTTTTACCAACACACTTGCAGTTCCGCGTTCGGGTTCCGCGATCTGATTGGCCACGCGTTTAGTTCAGTTAGCTGGATTAACCATGGCCACGTCCTCGCAAAGAAATGCCAGCTCGCTTCCTGAAATAATTCTCACAGTCTAGATTCCATTATACCATTCTGAATTATGTTTTTGTGCTTTGTTTTTCTAAAGGGGGCTTTTGAAATGTAAAATAATAGACCTAAAATGCTGATACTAAATTTACTTTGTCCTAAATAATGCACGTTATATATACGGCGCTCGCGAGGTGCGATATACACATTATAGTTAAACTCGTTCAGAATAAGTAGATACAAACAAGCGCAAAGAGTATCTAATGATACGAATTAATAGATACTTATGAGGATATCTGTACTGTATGCGCTCGGCTTAGGTATCATGTACTTTATATATAAATACATGGTTCCCAAAGTTTTCAAGGCTCGACCCCCGAAATAACGTGTCAGAGAGGCTTGGAGGGAGCTACAGTTTCACTATTAATCAGGTTTTAATCTGTTTCGGACATCATCCATACATGCATTGAATTGATTAACCTTTGGTTTATACCAGTGACACCAGTCATGTTCATCACCCTCTTGTTCATCATCAGATAACACTAACAGTGCTTGAACAGATAAATGCATTTTCTCAAATGCATTCATCAAAACGTCAAAGGCTTGCAATTGCTCATTCATTTTCTCAAGTCACGTCCACGTCATCAAATCAAACAGCGCATCTCCTCAAACATTTTAATCCCAGTTACAATATCACAATAACGTGTGAGTGACAGTGACAATTCAACAATCGACATATTCAGATTCGTCGTAATTCATATCCACAATCCACGCATGAAGACTTCAATTTATGCTTGAATGAAACATCTGTTAAACATCCGTTAAACATCCACAGCGCTCCGTTAAACATCCACAGCGGAGAATATGAAAGGAATCAGAACCAAACGAGTGATAGGTTTCATTCATTAAAAACATCCCTGCGGGATTCACATTTGCAATGCTGCACGTTATTAAAATAACCACATAATGTGTATATCGCACCTCGCCAGCGCCGTATATATAACGTGCATTATTTAGGACAAAGTAAATTTAGTATCAGCATTTTAGGTCTATTATTTTACATTTCAAAAGCCCCCTATAGAAAAACGAAGCGCAAAAACATAATTCAGAATGGTATAATGGGATCTAGACTACACGCGGACTGGAGAAGTTCTGTGAGATAAGGAGGGGCTAGGTTATGGAGGGCCTTGAAAGTGAGTAGTAATACGTGAAATACTTCTATTGTGGGGATTACATTGCATGTATTCTTGTGTGTTTTTATATTGTATGTTTTTATACTGTAATATGTACTGTATGTGTCTGTCTGTCTGTCTGTCTGTCTGTCTGTCTGTCTGTCTGTCTGTCTGTCTGTCTGTCTGTCTGTTTGTCTGTCTGTCTGTCTGTCTGTCTGTCTGTCTGTCTGTTTGTCTGTCTGTCTGTCTGTCTGTCTGTCTGTATGTCTGTCTGTCTGTCTGTCCGTCCGTCCGTCCGTCCGTCCGTCCGTCCGTCCGTCCGTCCGTCTGTCCGTCCGTCCGTCCGTCTGTCTGTCTGTCTGTCTGTCTTTCTGTCTGTCAGACATGACAGGTCCTACTCATTATGCAAAAACAAATATCACTCACAGATAGGGTGGATCGTTTTCCTGTTCTGATGTCACTTGGAAATGTTGTTGACACAGCACGGAATAATGCTCATAATATTCCTAGACATGAAAGTATCTTTCTGTGGATGAACTGAAAGGGTTCACTGTCCTTCCAGACACATCGCCTCCACGCAGCGTTTACAGAGCGGAGCGGCTCGCGCGTCAGGCGACACATACAAATGCTGGATCTGGAGTCACCCGGGTGGACTCGCAAGAATGCAATCACATGGTACAAGCTGAGACAAAGCATAACGGCAGGCAAACAATTCACATATCATATGGGCAAGCATGCCTCTCAAACCCGAGGGGAACCGTATTGAATAAGGTAAATGCGTAAATGCCTGGGCCAAGGCTTCCAAGAGCGTCGATTTCACCAGCTAAGGACACGACTCTCGTCTATGCGACTGTTGCACACCGCAAATAATTTTATTTCTTTTATTTCTTCATGAACATCCTCAGAAATCATCCAATTAAAGTTCAAGTTTCAAGTTTCTTTATTAGTTGTCATACAGAAATACAGAATACTTTTGCATGAAATGCTTCTTTCTGTTTTGCTCCTGAGAGTGTGCTAGATAAAATAACAAGATAGTGTAAAATAGTATAATATAAGTATAAAATAGAAAGTAAAGTACGTAGACAAGTGTAAACAAAACAAAGTTTTTCAATATACATATATACAGTATATGTACAGTATATACTTCTGTACAGTCTATACAGTCAGCTACTATACAGTACAGTGTAGAATGGTGAGGTATAGCTTAGCTTGTGGTGCCACCTTGTGGTGGTGAGGTGCAATGAGGTGCATGGGGTTGATGCCAATAAATATAAAGTGTGTGTTAGTGTCTAAAGTGGGTAAAGTGGGTAAAGTGTGTGCTACAGTGTGTTGTTTATTTAAAGTGAGTGTGTGCGTGTGGATGTGTATGTTGTGGGGTGTGTTTGATGGTCTGTTAATGTTCATGTTCATTGAGCATCCTGATGGCCTGGGGATAGAATCTCCTTCTGAGTCTCTCTATGCTTGCCATGATACTCTGGTATCGCTTGCCTGACCGCAGCAGTTCAAAGAGGCAGTTGTTTGGGTGGCTGGGGTCTTTGATTATTCTCTTAGCCTTACCCATACAGCGCTTGTTGTAAGTGTCTTGGAGAGTGGGAAGCCCCCCTCCAATTGTGCGTTCGGCTGAACGGGCCACTCTCTGTAGTCTGCTACGGTCTTGTGCAGTGCTATTCCCAAACCAGGAGGTGATGTTACCAGTCAGGATGCTCTCTATTGTGCATGAGTAGAAGTTCTTGAGGATCTTCTGACTCACTTTGAATTTCCTTAGGCGCCTGAGGAAGTAGAGGCATTGTCGTGCCTTGTTGATAACACTGTCATTGTGTGTGGTCCATGTCAAGACCTCTTCCAGGTAGGCCCTCTCGTCGTTTTTGTATATATATATTGTATATATATTGTATATATATATATATTTGTATTGGGCCTCAAGGATCCATCAACGTTTCAGATACGTTCTGCTAGCCACACACACGGCATATAGTCACATCCACAGCCAGCGTCATCATCTGCGGTTCATCTGTTGTTGACCTACTAGTATGATAAAAAGTCAGACGAACTATTGCACAGCACCTCTTCTGACACGGCGGTCTAATTACACTATGACAATTAGGGCTGGGCGATATGGCCAAATTAGTTATCGTGATAAAATAATAAAATTATTTTCATATAACTAGATATCGATAATTATCGTCGATATACATTTCTGTCAAGTTTAATTAACTTCTTATGGCCGGCGCCGACGGGCTATTAACTCTTTCAGTGCCACTCACGAGATGCCAATTTCTCGTGTTTTTTTATAGGTGGTTGCTAGCCACTCACGAGATTTCTCGGATTTTTTTTTTTTTTTTTTTTTTGCGATCTGAAAAATTATTGCATCACCCGAGCCTACCCGAGTATAGCCGAGGGGCGCCGACGATCACTGTGGAAAAAAGCGCCCCCTGTCGTCTCCCAGATGACATAAGTGATTTTGGAATGGACTCAATGAAAATGAATGGGGAAAAAAATCCGGTACTCCACATTTTCCAGTTCACTGATCCAGCCGGGGTTACCAGAGTTCATTCTGAGAGGATCCAGCGGGGAGATGTTCAAGAAGGTGGTGATGGGGAAGGTGGATGGAAAGAGAGGAAGTGGAAGACCAAGAAGAGGCTGGGTAGACGATGTCTGTGATTGGAGTGGAGTGAGAGGCGGAGTCACGGAGTTGGAGAGAAGAAGTGGGGACAGAATGGGTTGGAGAGTGATAGGCAACCTTCGGAACGAAGAAGCCACCTAATGATGATGATGATGATTCTGGAGCCTCAGATCCCCGCGGATCATGGAGTTCTACTGTATCGCATTGGATCCATACACGTATCAATTTTTTCGAATGGTGATCAGGAATTGGAATATACCAGTTGGATACCATCTGATGTCAGGTAAGGACTCTATGTTATCAGTGGTAGGATAATCAGAGTAAGTTTGATGAAGTTATAAGCTGTTTTGTGAAATGTCTTCTTTCGGTTTCACTGTAAAAGTCCGTGAGCAAATCAACGGAGCGATTATCAGTGCGCGGCCGTAATGTGCGTGCGTGCACGTATAATATTGATCATCTAGCGTTTATTTGAAAACGATTCATAAAAAGGCCGACGAATATCAACGTTGTGGAATATTCCACTAAAAGACGATTTTCATAGAATGCTCCAGAATGAGCTGTTTTTTATATCAAAACGGGGGCTTTTCTAACTGCTCTGAAACGGCAACGACGCGATAAAAAAACAATCTGCCTTCACAGCACTGACTGGAAAATAGTCTTTGATAATGCGATGGGCAGATTAGACACATAGCCATAATTTAAAACATAGATTAGGCGATATTAACGTTAACATTGGCGCCGATGGTGGCATTCAAGCGGTAAAACGGAAAACCAGGCTTGGCGCTGAAAGTGTTAATAGACTCACTTGTTTTGCTGCGATAGAACGAAGAGTCGAACACGTCATTACGAGACGAGTTGGAGTCGAGAGCCGTCGTGTGTCGAGCCAACACTTTGAGAAGCGGTGTGGTCCCGGCTTGAATTCTCCATGAATGTGTCCAAGTCCACAATCCATTTTCTTATATCCAACACAGTCTGAATGAATGTTTATTGTGATTATGCCGCGTGATTTCAAACCACCAAAACAACTGAATGTCTCGAGTTGATGTCGTCATCAGTCCGCGCACATTCTTCTCCGCAGTAAACACGGCCCAGTGCATAGATTATTATATTCCACCAGGGGGCAACCTACCGCCACTGGATCATATGCATTATAAGAATGGAACACAGTTAGCCAGAGCAAGCGCTGTATCCCACGACAATGTACTAAAATCACCCTAAAATACTCTGTTCCGCCCCAATACATTGCAACGACGTCCACTGCATACCCCACACTACTCTAACCGTTACCCTCAGAATTCACGCCACACACCCACTCCGCACGTAAACTATAAAATAGCGGCGTGCAAGCTAATGATCCTAGCCAGCCTTGTTTCCTACCCAGACTCCCAGAGGTGCACCGCGGGTCTCCTTCGCTGTCGCCATCTCCTTCACTGATTGGTTGTTTGGTCCAAGCTTGGAAAATCGATATATCGAAACTTTGCGACCACGTTTCATGTTTATTTCGAGGAAATAATTTATCGCGATGATTATTGTAACTGAGGGGTACAATTCCCTGACTGTATTAATAAGTATGGTATCATTAAACCACTACTGCTTTATGTACATTACTACTGGCCATACAGTACACAGGTATATGTGATGAACACTCCCACAATAACACGGCTTCACAACAAATACTGTTTAGAAGAATATTTATTAGCAGCACGAAGATTATCTTACATTACTTTACTTATCAAGATTGAGAGTTGCGCTTGTAAGGCGAAGAATGTGCATGAATAGGTCAAGAGCGTAAGTCCATGAGAAGATTACGCAGGGGATAATTAATACCACCTGTATCATAAGAATTATATATAGTACACTAGTAGGTCAGCTGGAGACACCAAGGGGGTTCCCACCGGTTGTAAGCCAGCAGGGGGAGGAATGTTCGAATGCAAAAGTCTGGATCACCGAGGAATCAATAAGCTCCAGCTACGGGAGGCGGTACATTACTCCCTTGATCGGCAGACGAAAGCAGCAGCTATAATCCAAGTATGCGTGCAGCATAGGTGAAAGCCAGCCAGCCTCTCCTAGAGACGGGCTCGAGTGATGTTCCTCACGGGTAAATCCCACACAGCAGTGGGTGTAGACGATTCTCCGCTCCAACAGCCACAGGACCAAAGCAATAATCCAGCCGGAAAAGGCTCTGCATTCACCGGTGTAGATTATCCAGTGTACATATCCACACGGTTCTCGTCTAGGGCTCCTCGGATGACGGCACCAGGTTAAGCCGCCCAGCCTGGATAAGCACACTAGCTCGGTACGAGGAAGCGTTGGTAATGCTGGTCACTGTAGGACGGTAGCCGCACGATACACTATACATAATAGACTATTACTTAATAATAGAATAGGTCGAACTCGACGATACAGCGTTAAACTCTGACACTTCAGCTATCAATTCGCACGCGGTCTCAAGGCTCTATTTCGGGGCAAAACGGGCCCACTTCACAGCACGTTGTATCGTGGTGTGAGGCTTCAACTTATTGGTTAACATACTGCTGTATTCACCTGCGCCGTATTTATACGTAAGGTGAACAATCTAGTACCAGCCTTATTTCTGTCTCGTATTCCTGCGCAAACCTGGGCATGTTGAGACAAGCCTTGGCGTGGCTTTGAACTAGACATTGGGGGGTATGGCCGTGGCGCCTAGGGGATCGCTTCCAATAGGAGAACGAATCTTATGGTCTGTCCTGTACCAGGTAAAGGGATATTCCGTGTATATGTACAAAGAATATACAAGGGATATCAAACGATATACAAATAGTATACATGGGATCTCAAGCAATAAATATATATATTCGGTTTAATCTGACCCTTTGTAACAGCCGCCTCCTAATTAGTCTGCACCTAATTAGATAAGCAGAGACAGATTAACCGCACTGTCCACTACTCAATGTCCGTTGTGAGTAGTAGGGCAATTCACAAAGTCAGTGGGTCATGATCGTCATTAGGAGAGTCGGGGAGCCTTGGCAACTCTATCAGCCTCGCCACGGGTCGGGTGTATGTCCGCCCCTGGACGAGCACTTCTGCCGCTCTGACCTTTCCGTCGGCACCAGTGATCACTTTGCTTACGCGGCCGGCCGGCCACGCAGCTCGGGGCAGTGACTGGTCTATGATCACGACGACTGTTTCCACTTTTAAGTTGTCCCCGTCCTTGACCCGCTTCTGACGGGCTGGAAGGGATGGTAGGGGGGTTAGGAGGAAGCGGGCCTGAGACTGCTTTGATCTGTGCTTGGCTGCGCCTCCACCTCCTCCGTCTGTTTCTCTTGTTTGCTCTGTACCCCGTCTGAGGAGGGGCCGGTTCCGGCCGCCCCATCAAGGAGTCGCTTGGGGTGCTGGGTTCGAGGTCAGCTACGTCTGGAGCGCAGCTGAGGGGGGTGGAGTTCCGAACTCCCTCTTGTGCCCACGGTTCTCTCACAGGTCTCTCGCTTAATGTCAATAGCCTCTCAACGGGCTGTACGAGAGAGTGGCCGGTGTCGCTCACCTTTGTGTGTAGGCAGCGTGTAGACGTGGGTTGACTGTCAAGTCCGTAGAGGGGGCCCTGGAGCGTCCACCCCAGTCGGGTCTGAACCGCGACTGGGCATCCTTTGGGTCCGATGTGGGCCGCCTCAATTGGGAGAATGAGGTCCGCGTGGTCGGAGCCTATGAGCAGGGTCGGTGTGGCGCCGTCGATAAGCGGTATAGGTAGTTGACGTAGGTGCACATACTTCGCCATCAGCTGTGGGATGGGGTAGGTGTACTGTGATAGGCCTATGTCGTGGCTGGTGAAAACGTTGGTAATACTATACTGCTTCTCGGGCTGGTCCACCGCTGCTATCTTGAAGGAGACCTTTTCACCCTTTATGGTCTTCTGGTCTCTTCTGATGGTGCGTATTGTCATGGTACCTTTGGCACCCCGCAGGCCCAACTGGGCTGCGGCGGAAGCGAGGAGGAAAGTCTTTTCAGACCCATCGTCCAGGACGGCGTAAGTGTCCAGGACCTTGTCCTCGTAGCTCAGGAGCACTCTGACCACTTTGATGAGCACTCGGGGGGTCCCGCTATGCTGGTCAATGTGGAGCACTCCTGTTGGTCGGTTGCTTTGGATCGTCTGGGGTGGTGCCGACTCGCGGTCGTCCGAGTAGCACCGTGACTCCCAGTGTCTGCTGTAGCAGTCGGTACAGTAGGGAGCGGTCTGGTGGATCTTTGGTACTGGTGCCACCGCCTCGGCCTGGTACATTACCGCGACGGGCCCACTTTGTTGTCCTGGCGGACGCCTGTTGATGTCATGCAGGACCTCCAAGTGGGCGCCGCCGCACCTGCTGCACTTCTTCTTCAAGCGGCACTCAGCTGCCATATGGCTGCGTGCGCAGCGGAAGCAGCGGCGGTGGTCTTTGATCCACTGACTCCCCTCGTCCGTGGTCAGCTTCCCGAAAGTGTCGCATTGATACAGCCGATGTTCCCCTTCACAGTACTGGCATTCAATCTTCCACTCCTCTTTCGTCGAGGGGGTGTTGTGGTTCTTGTGCTGCGGTACTGATTCGGCTTGGTGCATAACGGTTACCGACCGGCGGTTATCATTTGATCCCAGAGGTCCTGGTCTTGGGCTTGGTCCACTCCATACGAACGTGTCCAGTCGTAAACTGCTGACCTCCCTGGCGAGGAACTCAGACAGGTCTAGGAGGGATGCCTCTGGGCCGTTGGGGTCACGGTGGTCTCTCTGCCGCTGAAAACGCTCTTGTCGGGCGGGAGGGAGCTTCTCTAATATTCTTTCTACATTAGAGTTAGCGTACAGTTCGTATATCCCTTTTTCCTTTTGGGACCCCAGCATCCCTACCAGGGACTGTACCTTGATAGAGAGGTCATCTAATGCTCTGTTGTCTCTGGCTGGGGGGAGACGGTCGATGTCTCGTATCTCTTGTATCACGTAGTCCCATATGCGTCCATAACGTTGGTCGAGGGCTACTAGAGCCGCGGTGTATGGGGTACTTGAGTTGGAATATGCCAGCGCTATATTATGCGCTCTGGGCACCTTCAGGTGCTTGAGGAGGATAGCATATTTGTACGTCTCGTCTGGGACGTCGGACATCATTGTCTCTAAGCACATTCGTAGCTCTGTGTACTGTGCTCTGTTCTCGTGTGTGAAGTCCGGGAACGTCGGTGTGCCAAGGTACGATGCCATGGATGGCTGGCACATCGGTGAGCGTTGGGGGAGAGGCCTCCTGGGCGAGTCTCCCCGTACGTGTCGTCGTGGGCTGGTACTTGGTGGGTACCGAAGCCCGGGTACCCAGGTGCTGTTCCTCGGGGCTGGCGGTGCGTCAAACTCACCCGTGAGTTGAGTCGGGCGTTTGTAGCGCAGTGCCTCGGGGCTGACGTCTGGGCTGTACTGGGCCTCCTGGTCCAGAGTACGTTGCTGCTGGTCGGGGCTGTACTGGGCCTCCTGGTCCAGAGTACGTTGCTGCTGGTCGGCTTGACATTCCTCCTCTTCCTCTTCCTCTGCTAGGTCCTGGAGTCTTCTGTTCAGTCTCTCGGCGTGGTCCGGTTCATCCCGGTTGCTGGGTCTCGTATGGACCGGCCGGGGAGGGGGTTCGGAGACGTGGACAGGATCCTCCTGTTGGCGGGGTCCCGGGTCGCTTGGTCGGGTAGGGGAATGCGTCCTAGACCCTTGTCGTGATGATCTCCGGGAGCTCCGTGCGGAGAGAGGGGGTGTCGCCATGGCAATCAATTTATCCATCATCTGCGCCTGCAGCCGGTCGCGCTCTGCCTCGCGCTGGGCATGGGCGGCGTCGCGCACTGTTTCGCGCTGGGCATTGGCGGCGTTGCGCTGCGCATTGGCGGCGGCGTGCTGCGCCTCGGCGCGGCTTCTTTCAATGTTCTCTTCCGTCTGAAGGCGTCTGGTCTCCAGTCTTATGCGGTCGTCTTCACTCCTTTGTTGCGCCTGGAAGCGCTCTCGCTCGGTTGCAGAATGTTCGCGTTCACTGAGGGCTTGCGCTTGGAGTTGCGCGTGAAGGCGCTCTCGTTGGTCTGCAGCTTGTTCGCGCTCGCTCGTCTGTTGCGCTTGAAGTCGATCGCGTTCGGTGGAGGCTGCCAGGGTGGCGATGAATGCCTGCGCCAGCATCTTGTCCGCTTCGCTGGGGGAAGACACCGACGGAGGTGATCGGCTTCTGGCAGTGCTCGTTGGAGATCTGTTCTCTGGGCACGCCTCGAGGTCCGTCTCCTGGGCGCGCTTCTCTTCTGGTAGTGGGTCGGGTAGTGGGTCGGGTTCTGTCCCTGGAGCGCTTTCTTTATCCTGGAGCTCTCCGGGGACCGTCCCGTTGACGTCGTGGGGTATAGTCATGTCATGTCCCTCCTGGTCCCCCCTGTGGGCTTGGTCAGTTTCGTTAGAACCCACTGGGGTCTCTACTGGCAGGGTCGTCTGGTCGGTAGGGTTTGACATGCTTTGACTATCCGCTTTATTTATTTTATCCGTATTTAACGTCTGTATAAAGCTAGGTAGTAGACTGGCAGCGTAGTCCTCTAGGTAACGAGGTGGCTGCCGTCTGCGCTCCGGGCGATCTAGCTTAGGAGAACCGTTTGTGGAGTGTTCACCGCTGGCCATGTTAATATTAATATTATATTAATATTACGCTAATTACCCTCCGGCTCGAAGGACCAATTGTAACTGAGGGGTACAATTCCCTGACTGTATTAATAAGTATGGTATCATTAAACCACTACTGCTTTATGTACATTACTACTGGCCATACAGTACACAGGTATATGTGATGAACACTCCCACAATAACACGGCTTCACAACAAATACTGTTTAGAAGAATATTTATTAGCAGCACGAAGATTATCTTACATTACTTTACTTATCAAGATTGAGAGTTGCGCTTGTAAGGCGAAGAATGTGCATGAATAGGTCAAGAGCGTAAGTCCATGAGAAGATTACGCAGGGGATAATTAATACCACCTGTATCATAAGAATTATATATAGTACACTAGTAGGTCAGCTGGAGACACCAAGGGGGTTCCCACCGGTTGTAAGCCAGCAGGGGGAGGAATGTTCGAATGCAAAAGTCTGGATCACCGAGGAATCAATAAGCTCCAGCTACGGGAGGCGGTACATTACTCCCTTGATCGGCAGACGAAAGCAGCAGCTATAATCCAAGTATGCGTGCAGCATAGGTGAAAGCCAGCCAGCCTCTCCTAGAGACGGGCTCGAGTGATGTTCCTCATGGGTAAATCCCACACAGCAGTGGGTGTAGACGATTCTCCGCTCCAACAGCCACAGGACCAAAGCAATAATCCAGCCGGATAAGGCTCTGCATTCACTGGTGTAGATTATCCAGTGTACATATCCACACGGTTCTCGTCTAGGGCTCCTCGGATGACGGCACCAGGTTAAGCCGCCCAGCCTGGATAAGCACACTAGCTCGGTACGAGGAAGCGTTGGTAATGCTGGTCACTGTAGGACGGTAGCCGCACGATACACTATACATAATAGACTATTACTTAATAATAGAATAGGTCGAACTCGACGATACAGCGTTAAACTCTGACACTTCAGCTATCAATTCGCACGCGGTCTCAAGGCTCTATTTCGGGGCAAAACGGGCCCACTTCACAGCACGTTGTATCGTGCTGTGAGGCTTCAACTTATTGGTTAACATACTGCTGTATTCACCTGCGCCGTATTTATACGTAAGGTGAACAATCTAGTACCAGCCTTATTTCTGTCTCGTATTCCTGCGCAAACCTGGGCATGTTGAGACAAGCCTTGGCGGTGGCTTTCTACTAGACATTGGGGGGTATGGCCGTGGCGCCTAGGGGATCGCTTCCAATAGGAGAACGAATATTATGGTCTGTCCTGTACCAGGTAAAGGGATATTCCGTGTATATGTACAAAGAATATACAAGGGATATCAAACGATATACAAATAGTATACATGGGATCTCAAGCAATAAATATATATATTCGGTTTAATCTGACCCTTTGTAACAATTATCGTTATCGTTTTATCGCCCAGCCCTAATGACAATGCTGGAATATTCTGTGACCTCTACTCTATGCGAATCATAGGAAACAACTGACTTCACAGCGGAGCATCGCCCTCCTCCGGCCTGGTGTACGCACTGCACACGTGTGCAGTACACATGTAGAAAGTATCAACTACCATGACTCTATCCATAGTGACATCATAGTGACATCACAGGAGACAACGGACTTCACAGCGGAGCATCACCCTCCTCCGGCCTGGTGGACGTATTGCACACACATGCGATACACATATAGGTGTTATAACCCCCCCCCATTCTTTTGCAATAGTTCCAATTCTAGTTTTTTTTTTTTTTTTTGGAGTGTGGCAAGCAGCCACTGAGAGAATAATCTACTTATGGTAGGTTTGAGGGTTTTAGGCCTTATGGTAATATACATAGGGTTGTTCTGGTTGATATGCTCGGTCTGGGGATACCGGATAAGTATTTTGAAGGGGGGGAGGGGGGTGGGAATGGGGGATTGTGTGTTTTTTTGTTTTTTATGTTTGTTTTTATGTTCACACTCGGATCTCAACAGGACCTTAACAGATGGATATTTCTCTATTATGGTGTGCTACTCCAGACGAATTACACTCAGGCATACTGCAACCTGTTTAGACCAGGGGTTCCCAACCTTTTTTCCCCCAGGGACCCACAAACATCTCTGATGAAATTCCTGGACCCCCCCTCCTAATAAAATACCATAAAATAATTTGTTTTTGTTATTTTAATACTTTTTTTGTCATTTTAATAACAAACTGCTTATACACAGGCATATGCATCATAATTAGACCCACTATGCTTCTTTGACTTGTGCCTTCAATCAACAAATCTCATCTTGCACCATATGTATTTCAAAATGTTGGCCAATATTCAAATCCTGTATTCATCCTCTCAAATCAGGCCCTAATGGTGAACAGTTTGCATTTATGTTGAATGAAGTAAGAATCCACTGCAGTAAAAATATCCTCACCTCGAGTGGTGGTAGTAAGGTTGACTGACATGAGAATGTCCTGCTTCAGATCCTCATTTTCGATATACTGCACATAAACGATGAGCACAGCCTCGTCTGCGACAGTTGTAGTTTCATCAAGTTGTATGGCAAATGGACCCTTTCTAAGCTTTTCTGACAGCTGCTGCTCGCAATCACTTGACATCTTATCAATTCGGTATTTCACTACATTGTTCGAGAGTGGTACTGATTTTAGTTTATCCGCCACCTGTGGGCCGCACAGTTTCTAAACCATTTTGATGCAGGCTGGTTTGATGAGCTGCTCGCCAATATTGTGCGGTTTCTTTGCTTTTGCAATTAAAAGCGAACACTCAAAGGAGGCTTCGGTAGCCTTCTGTAAATCACTGCCACCCCTGCTCCACGCTACTCTAACATCAACAGGCTTGTTCGCCTTGAGAGACTGTTCTTTCCTCCGAAAAAAGTCTGGATCCTTCCCAACGGTTTCTGGGTGCTTAGACGCCTGATGTCACTTCATCTTGCTGGGCTTCAGGCTCGAGTTTGCCAACTTTTCTCCACATATCACACACTCAGGTCGTTTGTCTGGTCCCTCAGTGAAGCCCATGGTGATGTAATTTTCGCGATTGCTGTAGGTCCTAATTTTTTTTGCAGATGAGCTGCCGTCATCTCCTTTTCGTTTGTCACACATTTTCGCCTCTGGCGGCTGACTGCAGACGAGCCGAGAAAGTTAACTAGCGTGCTAGGCTAGCTACGGAAAGTGATACAGTCAACTGATTCGCGTTTTAGCGGCTACCCGGTAGCCTACTGTTAACGTTAGAAAATCATGTCTAGATGTTTATTTATTTATCTTTATTTTGTATTGTAGTGGAGAGACTATTCATGCTTCTGATGATAAAAATATGCTAATTAAATATTTCTCTGAAAGAAAAACAAATAAAAAAAAAAAAAAAAAAAAGGACCTCAAATCATCTGTGGTCTGGCGGATCCCCTGCGCCCCCTGGCGGACCCCCAGGGGGTCCGCGGACCCCAGGTTGGGAATCACTGGTTTAGACTATGGCTAATTTAAATATCTTGATTTGGAATACAGGCGGTCTTCATATTCATCATAAACGCACAAGCGTATTAACATGGATGAAAAGACAACAGGTTGATTTGGCTCTTTTAAGTGAAACGCATCTTTTAATGGCTGACAATACAAAGCTGGCGGATAAAGTCTATCATAACATAAGCTCCTCTTCCTTTGGCACCAAGGCCCGTGGCGTAGCTATAGTAGCTAAACGGAAGTTGAATATAAAATTATTAGACATATGGTCTGATGCAGATGGTCGAGTTACTATTGCCAAGATAGATTACTTTAACAGGAAAATTGCTCTGGTAGCGGCTTACGCCCCTAATGTTTATGACGCTAACTTCTATGCTTTACTCACTACAGCGAAGCTGGATCTCCCTGAGTATTCATTTATAGTTGGTGCAGATTTTAATGCCATCTGGGATCCCTTGATTGATAAATCCAGTCACACCACAACCAATGACCAGAGACAGGCCTCTACGGCCCTACAGGCCTGGTCCAAGGACACAGGGGTAATTGATTGTGGGGGTCGCTCAATCCAACTGCGCAATATTTTTCCTTTTTCTCAGCAAGACACAAAACCTTTTCTAGAATAGTTTACGTTTTTGCGTCCCCTAGACTATTTGATAGCGTTGACGTTGAATTGGGGCCCATTGCATTGTCAGACCACAAATATTTACTTCTAAAGGGTTCACTCAGTAGAATGACATCCCAGGCCCCAAGATGGCGCTTTAACTCGACACTGCTGAAGAACAAAGAATTCAACCTGCAATTTAATTCCTGCAGTTTAATGCTGGATCGGTACAAGACCCCAGAATTTTATGGAACTCGGTTAAGGGTTTTATCAGGAGTAACACTACTCTCTTTGCCTCTAACCTCCGCAAGGAATGTCTCTCCAAATTGGTAGAACTGGAAGGGCTTCACTCCATGTTGTTCTCCTCTTTACAGCAATGACCGCTCCTACCAAGTGTCATGGAGAGGGACCCTGTCGGCCACCCGCCCCCTGCGGACGGTTGTCCCCCAGGGCTCGGTTCTAGGACCCCTTCTCTTCTCCCTCTACACTAAATCACTGGGTAACATTATCACGTCTCATGGCTTCTCCTATCATTGTTATGCCGACGATACTCAACTCTTCCTCTCCTTCCCTCCCTCAGATATCCACGTCTCTGAGCGGATCTCGGCCTGTCTGTCCGACATCTCCGCCTGGATGATGACGAACCACCTCAAACTGAACCTAAGCAAAACAGAATTGCTTCACTTGCCGGCCAAATCCTCCCCCCTGACAGACCTTTCCATCACAGTCGAGAATGCAGCTGTGACCGCGTCCCCGACCGCCAAGAACCTTGGTGTTGTCCTCGACGACCAGTTGAACTTCTCTGCTCACATCGCAGCGACAACCAGAACCTGCAGATTCCTCCTGAGCAACGTCAGAAGGATCCGCCCCTTCCTGACAAAAGAAGCCACCCAACTCCTCGTCCAATCAACAGTCATCTCCCGCCTCGACTACTGCAACGCACTGCTCGCTGGCCTCCCACTGCCACTAAGCCTCTTCAACTCATTCAGAACGCAGCGGCCCGCCTGATCTCAAACCTACCGAAGTCGGCCCATGTCACCCCACTTCTTAGGGACCTGCACTGGCTCCCCATTGCTGGGAGGGTCATCAAAGAGAAGTCGCCTATTCTCAGTCCTTGCCCCACAATGGTGGAATGAACTACCCACCCCAGTTAGGACAGCCGAAACCCGTCCAATCTTTCGCCGTCGACTAAAGACGCACTTCTTCAACTATTATCTGAATTTAATTTTTTTTTAAAAAGATCTAACCCCAACTAACCTTACTGTCATGCACTTGTCCTAATAAACTAACCTACACTGTAGCACTCAACACTTTATGAACATTGTTACTCAGCTGATAGAGTTGTGCCCTTCCTGATGACTTGTCGCACAGAACTTGTAAGTCGCTTTGGATAAAAGCGTCAGCTAAATGACTAAATGTAAATGTAAATGTACAGCGCAACTACTCTTGTCGACTGGAGTCTGATTGCAGAATGGGTACAGTACAGTACAGCTCAATACATACAATTGTTAAGGGGATGCAGACCAGAGAAAGACTTTCGTCTTGTTTACATCAGGGTCCCCCATTTTCAATTCATCATACTCAAATTAAAATGTTGAAAAAGGAGATTAACTCCATTTTAAGACAACAATCTGAATTTAAAATCCACAGAACAAGACAACATTATTACTTTCATGGCTCTAAACCTAGTCACCTACTAGCTATGAAGATACGGGCCAGTGAACAATTTGCGGATATCCCTGCCATCAAGGACCAACAGGGGAAGATTACCACCGACCCCAAAAAAATCAACAAGACTTTTCGTTTATTTTATTCCAACCTGTACGAGTCAGAAGTGATCTTCGATCATAATAAGATGGAGGAATTTCTTGATCAAATTAACTTACCACAACTCTCAGAGGATGACGCTAAACGGTTAGATGCACCTATTACACTAGAGGAACTTAGGGAGGCGATTGCTGACTTGCAAAGTGGTAAGGCCCCTGGCTGGGACTGTATTCCGCCCGAACTGTACCTCTCATTCTGGGATGTACTTGGACCCCTATTACTTGATATGATTTTACACTCAATCAAAGAGGGAAACTTTTCCAGGGATGTCAATATGGCACTCATATCTGTCCTACTTAAGAAAGATAAGGACCCCACCGAATGCGGCAGTTATAGACCCTTAAGCCTCCTTGGAACCGATCTCAAGCTGTACGCTAAGGTGCTAGCCATACGACTTCAAAATATATGACATCTCTAGTTCACCCTGATCAGACAGGCTTCATAAGAGGCCGCCTGATTACGGATAATATTAGACGGTTACTGCATGTGATAGATGCCAGCAAGGATGCCGCGACCCCTACGGCTGTCATATCCTTAGACGCGATGAAGGCCTTTGACAGGTTGGAGTGGTCTTATTTATGGGCAGTACTTAGAAGGATGGGGTTAGGTGAAGTGTTGATCCATGATGATATCACTATCATTACACATGGGCAAAACAGAGTCCATTCTCTTCGGTTCAAATAACAAACTCAACAAGACCGACGGCTTCTCAGTTACAGTGGGTGACAATATTGTCACAAGGAAAGATGAAATTACCTACCTGGGTTCCATCCTAGAGGCAAATCTTTCCTGTGACAAAATGGCATCCAATGTAATAAAAAAAGTCAACCAACGAACTAGATTCCTGTACCGGATCTCCTCTCTGGTAAACAAGAATACCCTGAAGACTCTGGCAGGAGCACTCATTCAAGGGTACTATGACTATGCGTGCACCTCATGGTACCAAAGCACCTCAAAGGCGCTTAAAACAAAATTACAAACATCACAAAACAAACTGGTCAGACTACTACTTGACCTGAACCCCAGAACCCACCTCACCCCTGCCCACTTTGACAACCTAGGATGGCTTAGAGTAGACGACAGAGTACAGCAACTTGCAATGGGCCTGGTCTACAAGATACACTATACGACCGGGGTGCCCATGTACATGTCAAAATACTTCCCAAAGGTCAGTGAATACCACAACCACTACACCAGAGGAAGCTCAACAAATCATGTTAAACCCAGATTCGGCTCAAACAAGGGACTAAACACGTTTCGCAATTATGCCACAACAATGTGGAACGCCCTACCCAAAGCTGTAAAGGAATGTGAATCCCTGCCCACATTCAAAACCGCTCTTAAAGAGCACCTACGGGAGGCTGCAATTCGAAACTGGCCACCGTAAATGCCTAAAACCCCCACCACCTCCTAATAGACAGTCTCCTCCCCACCGCATGTATATATTCCCTCCCCGCCGTATGTATATTTCCCTCCCACCCACCCACCCCCCCCCTAATGTACAGTCCCCTCCCCATCATATGTATATACTCTGTCAGGATCTAGGGGTAACAGTACTGTATATTGGAATACCGTTTATGTCACAAATGTATCAGTACTAAATACCTATATGTCCCTATGCCATAAATGTCATGTATGTTGTGTATGTCATAAATGTCTATATGAATTGAAAATGGGGGACCCTGATGGAAACAAGACAAACATCTTTCTCAGGTCTGCATCCCCTTAACAATTGTATGTATTGAGCCATACTGTATTGTACCCATTCTGCAATCTGTTAAATAAAGTTTTCATTCATTCATTCATTCATTCATTCATTCATTCATTCATTCATTCATTCATTCATTCATTCATCAAAGTGCTATACAGGTCCATCGGCCATGATTTTAACAGGTAAACTCTGCTCGCCACTCTTCCCTGTATCGCGCTCGTCCAGACAGGGTTGTCCTCTTAGTCCCGGACTATTTGCTCTATCCCTCAAACCTTTAGCTCAGTACATAAGACAATCCCAGACCATATCACAAATCTCAATTAAGGGCACACAGCATCACACCAGCTTATATGCAGATGATGTACTCTTGTTCATGCAGAACCCCACCACCTCCCTACCTCATCTTCTCAAAGTAATAGATGATTCTGGCAGTCTATCGGGATTTAAGATCAACTGGCCAAAATCGGCCTGTGTGACTGCAAAGGCTACCATCCTCCCAGCAAAAATACTCATGGTAGAACACTTTAAATGTCTTGGAGTTGAAATATTCCCCACTATAGGCCAGACGGTGAAGTATAATTACTCCGGCTTGCGAGACAGGATCACAGATGACTTCAGCAGGTGGTCAAAATAAAAAAACTCATTACAGGCCAGAGCGTTAATAGTTAAGATGAATGTTTTGCCCAGAATTAACTTCATCAGCTCCATGTTGCCGTTACCCCCCCCCCCCCCCCCCCTGCTGGTTACTGGCAAAAACTGCACTCTGCTGCATATAAATTCATTTGGAACAACAAATTTAATAACAATGTACTCCTTATTGGACAACAACCTATTAGATACCCTGGTTGGGAAAAGAAAGGCATACACACATTGGGGGATATCTTCGATGACTCTGGTCTCCGCAGTTTTCAAGATATATCCTACAAATTTG
>NC_140173.1:39048757-39082840 GCF_963971535.1 Notolepis coatsorum | reverse complement strand
GGGTCTGCTGTAAATATAGCCTATTTTGTGTCTTAATTTGTTATGTTATCCTACACTTTAAGCTGTCTGATATTTCCATTACCTGTAACTCTTGGGTCTCTTTCTCTCCTTCCTGAGTCTGTACAGTCACCATATCTGTTGTGAAGGGCCAGATTAAACTGAGAATTTACCTTTATTGTTTGATATACTTTGTATATTATTTATATATATACACGGAATATCCCTTTACCTGCGTTCAGACCAGAGTAATATTCGCTCTCCTATTGGACAGCGAATGGACCAGCGTGCAAGCCCCCAACGGCAAGTTCAAAGACAACTGCAGGCATGTCGGAACATGCCCGTAGTCAGCGTAGTAATACGAGACAAGGACTGAGGTTGGGACTAGATATTCACTTAAGTATAAATACGGCGCAGGTGTGAACAGCAGCAGTTCGTCTAAGTAGCTGTTTCATCAAGTTCGGTAAAACAGTGAAGTGAGCAACCTTGCGTCTAAACAGAGCATTGAGAACCGCGTGCGAATAGAATGGTAAAAGTGTCAGAGTTTAATGAAGTAACGTTGAGTTCGACTTAATCTAATGTGAAGTAAATAGTCGATAATTTATTGTATATCGTGCGGCCACAGTTATTTCGTGTGTAGCATTACCCAGCGGTTCGTCGTGTCTTTAGCTAGTGTACTTAACCAGGCTGTGTGGCCTAAATACGTCGCCCACACCCGAGGAGTCCTAGGCGGAGAACCGTTGGACATGTACACAGGAGAATCGGAGTCGGCGATTGCAGAACCATTCCTGGTTGGATTATATAGATTTGGGACGTGACCACCGGAGAAGAGCATTGTTGATTTCCACTATCGTTTGGGATTTAACCTCGTGAGGATTACAACTCGGGCCTGCCTCGTGGACGGGGCTGGCTAGCTGTCATCAATGCTGTCGGGCATTTGGATTACAATTATTGCTTTTGCTGCTGATCAAGGGAGTTTACAAGGACCGACTCCTGTACCTGGAGTCTCTTTATTCCTCATTGAATCAGACGGAGTACCCAAACATTCCTCTACCCTCCAGGCCTTACACCCCGGAGGGAACCCATTGTCTCCAGTCGGTACCAGTGTTGCCCTATATAATTGCTACTATACAACAGGTGGCGTCAACTTAGACCCATCGTAGGATTGCTGTTATTCTTAGTGACTCATGCTCTTGACTGACTTTACGTATATTCTTCGCCATACAAGCGCGACCCTAATTCTCATTCTGTAACCTAACGTTGCCTAATAATAATAAATTACCCTCAAATACTATTTCTGTGTCAATGCCGTGTTCTTGTGGGTGTTCACCATCTATATTTGATGTACTGTCTGGCCAGTAATTAAAGTACATAACTAGCAGTGGTTTAATCTATCACAATCTTTAATACAGTCAGGGTTTTGTAACCCCTCAGTTACAATATCATTCTACATTAAGGAGAGCAATACACTTATGAATACACTGAACATCATTATGAAACATTTCTATTGCACCCTTACTTACAATTCATTATTCATTCAATAAAAAAAAAAAAAAAAAAAAAAGTAAAAAAAAAATTTGGGGGGCCCTTGTCACTAAAGGCCCACGGGCCGCGGCCGTCGTTAATCCGGCCCTGCTCGTCTGCCATAGCGAACGTTAAAATTTGCAAACGAAGTCAACGTTATCCAGCTGACGACACCACATATCTAGATATATGACAACGTTAGCTAGCGGCTAGCACTAAAGCTAACGCCAACCAGAGGGAAACTTTGTTATTATTATTATTATTATTATTATTGGTATGACCAGATGGCATTTCGGACCGTGAAACAATTTTATTGTATTGCGTGGTAGAAGTTATACCACTCAATAGTAAAGATGATGTCTAACATAATAGTTTGTTCGAACAACTGAACTTACTTAGTGGAAGATCCTGCTGTTGACTTGTGACTAAAGTGTTCAGGCTGCCTGCCTGCGTACCAGTTTACACCTGGAGGCTGCCTGCAGCGCTGTGAGACTGGAGTGCGCGTCCGCTCTGTCTGCTGGGGGCTGGATCAAACCATATCGGGCAGGGGGGTGTCGCAATCTTTGGAAACTTAAAAACGTGCTATTAAGTGTCATTGCGTATTATTAATTTAATTGGAATTACGTAGTTATGGTTAGATAATATTTATATATTGGGGGGGGGGATATATCATATGATCAAAAAGTGAGGGAGCAAAGGGACAAGTTTGCTCCCCCAAGTTCAATACTGGTAGAGCACCCGCTTCGCCTGCTCCATTATGTAGGCGCATATGATCATATATATATCTCTCTCTATCTCTCATCTTTCTCTCTCTATATAGCTCCTCTCTTTTTCCCCTATCTCCCCTATCTCTCTCTCTCTCTCTCTCTCTCTCTCTCTCTCTCTCTCTCTCTCTCTCTCTCTCTCTCTCTCTCTCTCTCTCTCTCTATCTCTATGTCTCTCTCTCTCTCTCTCTCTCTCTCTCTCTCTCTCTCTCTCTCTCTCTCTCTACCTGACGGTGTCATATTCCTGTGTTCTCTGAGGTCAGCCAGTGAGTCAGCAGATGGTAGACTGTAGAACATCTTCATCACCGCTCCTCCTCCTCCTCCTCCTCCTCCTCCTCCTCCTCCTCCTCCTCCTCCTCCTGCCGGCAGCACCGGCCCTATCGAGCGGTGCCAGGCCGTATCAACCAGCTGGCCGCGCCCGCGGCACCAGTGCCATGCCGTCCTGGACGCGGCTCCCCTCCACAGGGGGCATCTAGAGTTCACCCGGAGGGCGGAGGGGACTGGAGCAAACAAAGAGATAAACCCCCGAACTGATCCAGGGGCTCAGCGCTACAGGCGTCCTCTGACCTCTGAGTACGACCTCTGACCTCTGCATATAAGGAGGGAACTATGATTAAGGAGCTTCCTGTGTTTATCTAAAAGACATATCCCACCTATTAGATTAGATTCAAATGTATTGTCATTATACAGCACAAGTACAGTACAACGAGAAGAGGTTTGGCATCTAACCAGAGTGCAAATGTAACAGTAAAGTTAATTAACAATATACAAAAAGTACGTTAAATGTGATATATGTATAATGCTAATCAGATGTAAAACTGTACATCTGATTCACATTATTATTCAGTAGTACTCATTTAAATATATACTATATTTACCTCCTCCGGATTGTGTGTGCGCTGAGGCAGGTCAGGTGGCCAGGAGCGTGCAACAAGACGCTATAAATATGGAATATTAATGCAGTCTTTTCCACTATAGCTTAAACTTGTAAGTCGCCTTGGATAAAAGCGTCAACTAAATGACTAAATGTAAATGTAAATGTATATCCACGCCATTGGGTTTTGTTCTTATTTATTTATCCACTGTCATTTGCAGTGTCTGTGTAGTGCTTTTATTTATGTTCGGAGATCACAATACCTCTTGAGTGAACGCAATCACCATGATTCCTCCCAAATAAAACCCTTTAAGAACATGGCGCACAACGGTTTGTCCGACTTACGACTGCCTTTTCGTGTATGTAAATCCTACATAAATCCTACAACGAATTTACAATGCGAAGCCGTTCGAGAATGCAGAATAAATCGAGTTACGAAGGAATTCCTTGTCAATTCATGTCCGTTCGAGAATGAGGACCAGTGAAGACAGTATAGGCAGGTATAAATTGAGTGTAGGCAGTACAGAGTTATCTCGTCTAATATGGCCACTTAATAATATTTCATTTTAGTTTAGCCTAGTTTCTGACAATGAAGAACTAAGGGATTCATACGATTATTTCACAGCTTACAATTGCCAAGGATAGCACGATAAAGTATCAGCCTCTACCGTAGTGTGGAAAGAGTTTTGGTATGTGAGCTCTCTCATCTGTCATTATTACTCTGCCCTGCTGTCTAATAAGGAAGAACAACTCTTCAAAAGTCTTAAATAAAAAGTTCTTGAGTTTTAGAAGCTAGAAGGTTCCCATCTGACAGGTGCCATGTCTGTATTTAACACAGAGTCCCGCTGGTCATAGTTAACTGTCTGTCAGCCTCCTCTCAGTTATCTGCAGTCCAGTCACACTCTTCTCCATCACAGAAGGACAAATATCCTCCATAGATGCCTGAGGTGCATTCCTAAACTAACTGAAACAGTTATGAAGCATAAGCACAAGCAGAGGGGTTGCTGTGTTGTTTAATTATAGGAGGAGCCGTCTAGGATCCTGATGTTTCTAGAATAGTCTCTGTTAGTATACTGTAGGTTCCTAGTGTTTCTAGAATAGTCTGTGTTAGTATAGACTATGTTCCTTGTGTTTCTAGAATGTCTTCATTAGTATACAGTAGGTTCCTGGTGTTTCTAGAATAGTCTTCATTGGTTTACTTTAAGTTTGCCTACCGTGAGGACAGGAGCACGGAGGACACTATCTCCTCAGTGCTATATTCCGCCCTCTCCCACCTGGATGAGAGCAACACCCATGTGAGAATGCTGTTCATCGACTACAGCTCAGCATTCAACACCATCATCCCCTCCAAACTCACCTCCAAACTTGGTGACCTTGTGGAAACCAAGGAACTTGAAATCAACCCCTCTGTCTGAAACTGGATACTTGACTTCCTAACACACAGACCTCAGTTTGTTAGGATAGACAATCTCACCTCCTCCACCCTCACCCTGAACACTGGCGTCCCGCAAGGCTGCATGCTGGGTCCCCTTCTCTACTCCCTCTTCACCCATGACTGCACTCCTATGTGGAACCAACACCATTATTAAGTTTGCAGATGACGGTGGTGGGCCTCATAAAAAACAACGATGAGTCTGCCTACAGGGAGGAGGTCCAACACCTGGCACTGTGGTGCGCCAACAACAACATGGCCCTCGGAGGTCATCGCGGACTTCAGAAAGACCAGAGCCAGCACGCATGCCTCCATCCACATCAACGGGACGGAGGTCAAGCGTGTCTCCAGCTTCAAATTCCTGGGAGTCCACATCTCCGAGGACCTCTCTTGGAACCTCAACACCTCTGGTCAAGAAGGCTCACCAGCGCTTCTTCTTCCTGATAAGTCTGAGGAAAGCCAACCTGTCCCCTCATATTCTGGTGAACTTCTACCGGTGTGCCACAATCTGACAAGAGACAATAGACCTGTTCTAACTTGACAACATAGACTCCATTCTAAACGAGTCCCAGTTGCAGTGTGTGCTGATACAATACGGACAGGAAATAAATGTGTGCCAAAGCGGTGGTCCTCTAGAAACAGAATAGGAACAGCATTCTTGTGATAAGGCACTATGGACTAGGTGCTCAACTGAGGACATGACGGGAACCTTCCCACTGACTCTCTGTCAGCTGTAGATCCAACATTGGGACCGACACAGGCAGTCATTTTGGCTGCGCGTGTTCTTCGTTGCGCGTGTTTCCATGACGTTCAGCAGATCCAGCGGAGTCATCGGCGGCGTAGATCTATCCAGTTAATCACATTATCTCCGTGCGGCACTAGAATGCTAGAAAGTGGTAAATTAACACATTAATTGCCAAAAACGAGAATTCTCGTTTCTGTGCTCCAACCGTTCAGTGCCATAAACTATGATTCTCGTTTCTGGGTCGTTTTTCCTTTTTTTTCAATTTTAATACCCTATTCAATCTCAGGGAGCTGTGTGTTGCCTGAAAAATTCTGATTATTCTGATCGAATAATCAGAATCGACCCCCCCCCCCCCTTCATGCATTCATGATGGAACATAATACATATGTTGTAGATTTGAATCCGGAACAGTAGCGGGTTCAGGCAAGGAACGCTAGTGTCTACAATGTAATCGACGTGTAGGGCTATAACTCAGCATTTCATGGATTACAATAGACCGCTCTAAAACCATACTTATATTCACCATGGTATAACACGGGAACGTATGGATGTACATTTTTTTTCTTTTGTGCATGTTGACCGGAAGAAACCCAGTGTCAAATGACTATAGTACTGTATCCATAGCTATAATATAGAATATGGTTATAGCTCTACAAACAAGGTGACCGATTACATGGGTTTAGTGGGTGGCATGAGGCGATAACTTCCCGGAAGAGGCGTGGCACTCAAAGTATTAAGAGAACGTCTCTTTTAATTGAAGGTGTAATTTGCCAGTGTGATACATTGGTGACTCACTCTGTCGAGGAGATCTGTGCATGAATGACACGTTGCGAATGATGACAGCGAATAAAGGCCTGGCTCCCGTCTGCACGACTCGGCGTGCCAGACGACCATCCCTCAATTTAGCACAGCAGATCTACAGATCCTGATCTCAGACCTACCAAAGTCAGCCCACGTCACCCCACTTCTTAGGGACCTGCACTGGCCGTTGCTGCACGAATCCGCTTCAAGGCCCTCGACCTGGCATACCGTGCGGCAAAGGGAACTGCTCCCTCCTACCTCCGATCAATGGTCTCTAACTACACACCCTCAAGACCCCTACGCTCTGCATCTTCTGGCCGCCTCAGACCTACTCCTAACCGAGCTCCGGGAGGGTCATCAAGGAGAACCTGCCTTTTCTCAGTCCTTGCCCCACAATGGTGGAACGAACTGCCCACCACAGTTAGGACAGCCGAAACCCGTCGAATAAAGACGCACTTCTTCAACCATTATCTGAAATAAAAAATAAAATTTAAATAGACAAATATTCTAACCCTAACTAACCTTACTGTCATGCACTTGTCCTGATATACATTTACATTTTACATTTGATGAACGTTGTTACTCAGCTGATAGAGTTGTGCTCTTCCTGATGACTTGTCGTACAGAACTTGTAAGTCGCTTTGGATAAAAGCGTCAGCTAAATGACTAAATGTAAATGATGATGACAATGACGTACAGTAGGAGAATGTTACTGGATCCGCCACAAGATTCATATGCTGGAAGTCGGCTTCAAGTTTACAGATGAGTGATTTTTTTATTTGTCTATTTTCACACCCAGATCCCAATGATTGAAATAACGATAGGTTGGGAGTGTCAGTGTGCAGAGTGACGTCTGTGTTTTCAGGTGATGTGGAACCTTCTGTTCTGGGCAGCGCTGCCCTCGAGGTCAGCTGTCAAAGGCTACAAACATCACAAAACAAACTTGTCAGACTACTGCTTGGCCTTACTCCTAAAACCCTCCTCACCCCTGCCCATTTTGACAACCTAGGATGGCTTAGAGTAGACAACAGAGTACAGCAACTCGCAATGGGCCTGGTCTACTTGATACACTACACCACTAAGGGTGCTTTCTCACTCACCATTCGGGGTCGAATCAGAGCCGCTTCGCACCCAAAAGGGGTGTGTCCGTCTGAGTGAGAACGCTCCTCCCCGTCCCCGGGGGCGCTGATTCGTCCCCGGGGGCGCTGAACCTGGACCGGTGAAATAGGTGGTTCCGGGTACGCGCGCCAGTGGGAGCGGGGGAGGCTTTTGTATCAACTTGCTGACACACACAACGTCGTTAGTTGCTTGAATTTTGGGCAGATAAAGCCACACAGCAACAACTGGACAATACCCACAAAAACGATATTTATGGGCAATTTGCGAGTTCAGACCTCAACCAAAACAAGCATGTGGAGCCTCACAGCTCAGTGGATGAAAACATGAAGCCACGTTACAACGCACAGCACTTCCCTGGCTCGCATTAGGCCTGGCAATTTTGTTTGCCATTGCTATGTCTATACATCTATACTTGTTCGAATGCATTTATTTCTATTAGACCAGTGGTGCTCAACCAGTCGGCCGTGGTCGACCAGTAGATCAATGACATTCAATATAATTGATGCGAGCAATGTTACTAGTAATAGGCTAAGCTAACTAGCGTTAGCCGTTAGCTTAGCGTTAACCCTGGAAACGCTCAAGCGGACTGCATGATACCAGTTCCATTTGTGAGAAAAGGGGGGTGGGTTATATTGACAAGGCTTGACAACAGAGGTTCAAATATAACTTCATATGTATTGATTATTTTTTTTTGTTTTATATCAGCATCCAGTCTCCACCGGCGTGTGAACACTCTTCCTGTGTTTACATTTTCGAGCGGGACATCATCGCCTACGGCAGCTTACACGCTCAAAACGCAAACCGTAAACAAAACCCAGAGCGCACCAAGACTGAGTGTGTACGCAAACTAGAGGGGAGAGGGAGGGGGGAAGTTCGCACCCAAAGACGGTACAAGGACGGGACGGACTGGAACGGACCCGAATGGTGAGTGAGAAAGCACCCTAAGATACCCATGTACCTGTCGAAATACTTCCTAAAGGTCAGTGATGTCCACGACCACAACACCAGAGCCAGATTCGGCTCAAACAAGGGACTAAACACGTTTCGCAATTATGCCACAACAATGTGGAACGCCCTACCCAAAGCTGTAACATAATGTGAATCCCTACCCACATTCAAAACCGCTCTCAAAGAGCACTTACGGGTGGCTGCAATTAGAAACTGGCCCTGGTAAATGTCAAAATCATGTCTACACAGTACTATATGAGGTACTTCCTGTCTACACAGTACTATGAGGTACTTCCTGTCTACAACATTCATTCATTTTGGACCCATTAAGAATTTTTAGATGATAAATGAATTAATCAATCATTTATTTGGGGGAAAGAGCTATATTAAAACACCTTTCTAAAAGCTATGTGGATGTATTCTTAAAAAAGTATTACTCTACATATTAATGTTATCTATAGCACCTTTAATTAATAAACAATAAATGAAGAAGGGTGCCACAGACAGTCCCGAACACCACACAGGGGTTAGATAAATATACACGGGTTCGGAGGTGGTCTTGAACTGCTGTCGACTGAGATCGATGTCATGTTGGATGTTAGGGGGCGGAGCCTGGAGGGGAGAGATGGGGGGGGGGGGGGTATCTTTCGACAGCAGCATGTCTCTGGATGCGGCAGGTGCACTGAGCGGTGATTAATAGATGTTTATGGCCGTCGTCTCCGTAGCGCCGAGGCAGAGCCGTGATCGATAGCATGCTTGATGAGACTTGTCTATTACAGCTGTGGGATTATGATAAGTGCACATTGATTTTCCTCCTCTCCTCCACGCCAGGGGAGGGCGACAGCTCTGACGAGTAACAGATTACATCGAGCGGAATGAAAGTAATCTCGTTACAAACAGAGGGGGGCCGGCGGCTTAGCGATTATTTCAGTAATCAAGTAGCCAAACTGAATGTCCACCATCGATTATTCGAGTAGTCGGGTGAGAAATATATTTTCTTTATTAAAGAGCGACAGTAAATTAGCGGTCAGGTGGCGTAGCGGAGATTGTGCTAGTCACCAATGCAAGAGGCTGCGGTCTCGACTCCCGGAGAGTCAGCATTGCCTTGGCTCGGGCTGATCGCTATACTAACTCGTTTGGCTGAGTTAGGGGGAGGGAAGCCGTGGGTGGGTCCTGGGCGTTGTGGACAGCGACCCCTACAGTTCGGTCGGGGCGCCTGCTCAGCAAGGGTAGGATCTGGAGAGAGGTAGTGCAACTTTCCACACGTTACACTCTCCCGGTGAGAATCTGCGCCGCCAGGCTGGCTGCCGGCTGGCTGCACATGCGTCGGAGGAAAGCATGTGACAGTCTCCGGCCTCTCGGACCAACAGTAGGGGAAAGTGCGCAACAACCAGGAAGGGGGTTGGGAATTGGCATAACGACTAACAGTGGGATGGGAGAAAGATCGGAAAAGAAGGAGGGGGAAAAGATAATAATAAAAAAAAGAGCGACAGTAAACATACAAAAGAGAAACTAATTGGTTTAAGACAATAGATGTTGATCTGTCAAAACTAAATCCATTTAGTGTATTTAAGTGCCATTATGCCACTCAGCTTCGACAAGCACGCCGATCAGTCACCTGTAAGTTTAAAGGACTCTATGTTGCCCACTATCTCCTCCTACTGTTGGACCAGAACATTATTCATCTCATGTTGGACGTATACAGTATGTGTGTGTGTGTGTGTGTGTGTGTGTGTGTGTGTGTGTGTGTGTGTGTGTGTGTGTGTGTGTGTGTGTGTGTGTGTGTGTGTGTGTGTGTGTGTGTGTGTGTGTGTGTGTGTGTGTGTGTGTGTGTGTGTGTGTGTGTGCACAGCTGCCTCACCAAGCCGTTTCTCCACTGGCTCTTTCGATGTGCGCACTAAGCAATATAAATAAATAAAACCAACAATAAACACAAGAGAATATGGCATATTAATACAGTCTATTCCAATATACAGTAGCTATAGCCGCAGCCATTGGGTTTAGTTCTTATTTATTTATTTATTTTCTGACATGTTTGTTGAGTCATGACTATAAATGTAAAACATAATGGCTAATGATACAAATATTGTTGTATTTATTATCATTATAATTATTAAATTCCGAGGATGTCTGTATAATCGAAGTGATCACAATCCCCAAGGACTTCTCCGAAATGAAGCTCTTAAAAACACAAGCGCACACCGGTCTGTCCTACTTATGACTGACTGCCTTTTCGAGTTTGTAAATCCTACAAAAAATTTACAAAAAGAAGCCGTTCGAGAATGCCAAAAAAGTTTGTAAATCGAGTTGCAAAGAAACGTATTTGTAACATTCTCGTAAGTCTGTTTGAGAATGAGGACCATTGTCATATCTATTATTATTATAATTATAAATATGAGGACGTCTGTAGAATCTACGTGAACGCATCACCAATGATTTCTCCTAAATTAAGCCCTTAACTCATTGACCGCCGAGCCCCTTCCGGGAAATTAGGCCTAGTGTACGCCAACGCTTTAATCAATAATAATAATAATAATAATACTTCGTTTTATATAGCGCCTTTCAGAGGACCCAAG
Source organism: Notolepis coatsorum (assembly GCF_963971535.1). Classification (NCBI taxonomy): domain Eukaryota; kingdom Metazoa; phylum Chordata; class Actinopteri; order Aulopiformes; family Paralepididae; genus Notolepis; species Notolepis coatsorum. The sequence continues at coordinate 39,072,060 of NC_140173.1, read as the reverse complement.
GTCGCTTTACTAAGGGGGGGGGGGGGGGGGGGGAGATAACAAGTCAACAAACATAGTGAGGGGGGGGGGGGGGTGGGAGATAACAAGTCAACAAACATAGTGGACAGACACAACACATACATATAAAGTGAGAAAGTTAGGGGTTGAAGGCCAGGTTGAAGAGGTGGGTTTTGAGCAGTTGCCAATGGGAGGAAGGGGATATTTGCGAGTGCTTAAAATATATATAAAATTATGGCTATGGGTCTAATACACCCGTCAGTTATCAATGACTTGCTTGCAATCAACATGTAGGAAACAGATTGTTTTTTAATCGGTACTTTTCCGTTTTATACCGTTTTGAATACGAGCATAGTTTTGGTGATTTCTAGTAATTCCAAAGAAAGACGCGATAATATCCCTTTAGTGGAATACAAAAAACACGTTGTAATTTTACGGCTGATTTATGAATCGTTTTCAAATAAATGCTAGATTATCGATTGTATATGTGTCCTTATGCACGATACAAAAGTGGGCTGCAAAATCGCTTATCAGTGCCTTGCTCAGTGCCAATGGCGCACACACACACACACGCGTTGTGATCGCTGTGAAAAAAACATCTGATTAACCCAAGACTGGTAACATAGATTCCTTACCTCACATCTGATGTTCTGCAAAAAGATTAATCCAATTCCTGATCGCCATTCCAAATATTGATCACGTTTATTGATCCAATGTTATATCTCCAAAACACATAATCCATGCTGCTCAGAGTGTATCCAGTCCATCTGTTATCTGATACTGCATGCCCGAGAAGGAAAACATGGACCGGAGTTTTTTTTTTGATGCACATCCCCAGCCAATCCAATCCAATGATGTGCAATACCATCCGGGAGACGATAGGTGGCGGTATTTGCCCTTTTGCGAGCTCAGACCCATTCCCAACGATAACATCAGGTTGGATGGATGAAAATGAATGGATATCGCTAATAAAAGAAATAACGATTAAAACCTGACTATACTCGTGATTGGCGCTCAAGCGATGGCGAGTTAACTCGACTATGTCACGATCGGGGCTCGAGCCTGCCAGATGAGGATCAATCAGCGTGGCTGCAAGGGATTACCTCATCAAGCAGGCTCTATATCACCTGGCAGATCCTGTCATCCGGCGTTGCAGTGTTAAACTGCCTACCTAGGTACGACGACTCTACCTGAAGACCAGCTGTATCTACCCCTGTGTTATCCCTTTCCTAATCTTCTGTTTCTTGTGCCCCAGGACCCCGCTCCAGCGCCCTTCCGCCTGAACGTCTCGAGCCAAGCAAGGAGAACCCCTGCTCACTCTCCCAACGCAAGACCTGTACGTACCCTCTCCAGCGCCCTTCCTGCCTGGACGACTCGAGCCAAGCAAGGAGTACCCCTGCTCACTCTCCCAAGCGCAAGACCTGTGCTCTCTGCCGACAGCAGCACTGGAAATGCACCTGTTCTTATCCCCCCCCCCCCCCCCAAGAACATTATAACTTCCATCTATCACACATTTATGTTATAACTCTGCTTGTTTGGGAAGAACAATTAAAGAACCCTAAAAACCGCTCCATTCTCTCTCCTCCTGTGTTGCTATTGGGCTCCGCAAGACCCCCTATCCTCACAGAACACTGCGACCATGACGTCGGACTCAGCGACACAGGACGCCGGGGAATGGAGCAGAAACATCCAGGCCGCCGTCACCGGACACACCATTCTGGTAAATAAACACACACAACTACTGGAAGAAGCCATGTCCCAGCTCGGCACCCTCACGCTCAGCTCCGCGGAGCGAGACAAATTATTTGAACAATTCACTGCATATGTAGCATCCCAGATAGTTGTTCCCCCTGTTGTCTCTCCACCCGTGGTTTCTCCACCTGTTGCATACCAGTACAGGGAGCCTCACATACCCGCGCCAGAGCGTTACGACGGAAACGTTGCCAAGTGTGGTGCCTTTCTCTTCCAATGCTCTTTAGTATTTGGGCAACAACCACTAACCTACCAGAGCGACAAATCCAAAATCTCATACCTGTCTGGTTTGCTCACGGGTCCCGCGTTAGAGTGGGAAACCGCCCTCCACTTCAGTAATTCCTCCATCTGCGATTCATACTCCGATTACATCGGCGACATGCGAAATGTTTTCGACCATCCCCCCGGTGGTTCAGATAGAACGGCCGCTTTATTCACCATCCGCCAAGGACACCGCAGCGTGAGCGAGTATGCTATTGAATTCCGTATCCTGGCAGCTGGTTCCCAGTGGAACGACGAGCCATTACGAGGGGCTTTCCGCCAGGGCCTCAGCGACGTCCTAAAAGACTAATTGTCGTCTAAAGAGAAGCCCACTTCCCTTGACAATTTGATTAACTTGGCCAGAGATTTTGGACGCGTGTCTTCGGGAGCGCCGCCGTGAAAAAACCAGCGCCGTCAACAGTGTGCCGCTGCAGAGCCGCAGAGCCGCAGATCCGGAGCACACCGTCAATAGTGTGCCGCTGCAGAGCCGCAGAGCCGACGATTCGGAGCCTATGGAACTCGACCGCTCTCGCCTCCCTCTCCGTGAACGCCGTCACAGACTCAGGTCAGGGGCATGTCTGTACTGCAGGCAACTCGGCCACTCCATCGCTTCATGTTCGATTCGCCCAAACGACGGGGCTCGACAATGACGCTGGGCGCATGCACAAGCCTTAAATTTGTTCCCAGCTCCGGCCCAAATATGCAATTCAGTGCCACGCTTTACCACAACAGTCAATCACTCCCTCTGTCCACGCTGGTCAACTCGGGCGCAGATGAACACCTCATTGACGCTGGGGTAGTGTCCCACTACCACATTGCCACCGACGCCTTGCCAATTCCCCGCGATGCTCAAGGCCTAAACGGGAGGTTGCTCTCGCAAATAACCCGCCACACCACGCCTCTCCGCCTTCAACTCTCCGGGAATCATAGCGAGAAGATCCGTTTCCACGTCACTGAATCCCCCCATAACCCCATCGTGCTAGGCATGCCTTGGCTAAAGCTACACAACCCTGTAATAAATTGGCCAACAGGCTCAGTCATGAGCTGGAGTGCTCACTGCCACGCCTCTTGTCTACGGTCGGCACGGTCACCACTGGGAGCCGCGGGTTCTCCCGTTCCCAACGAACCTATTGACCTTTCGACTGTTCCTCCAATTTATCACGATCTAGGGGCTGTGTTTAGTAAACAACAGGCTCTCTCCCTGCCACCTCATATCCAGTACGACTGTGCTATTGATTTGCTCCCGGGAGTCCCGCTCCCCGCTAGTCGCCTGTTTAACCTCTCACGCCCAGAGAGAGAGTCTATGGAGAAATACGTCCATGAGTCCCTGGCCTCGGGCATTATTACCCCCTCCTCCTCTCCTGTCGGTGCGGGGTTATTTTTTGTGTCCAAAAAGGATGGCTCCCTTCGCCCCTGTATCGACTACCGGGGTCTCAACAACATCACGGTCAAGAACAAGTACCCCCTGTCATTGATTAACTCTGCTTTTGAACCCCTGCAAGGTGCCACCATTTTCTCGAAGTTGGACCTCAGAAATGCCTATCACCTTGTCCGGGAGGGTGACGAATGGAAGACGGCCTTTAAGACCCCGCTTGGTCACTTCGAGTACAAGGTAATGCCTTTTGGGTTGACCAACGCCCCTGCTGTCTCCCAGGCCCTTGTCAACGACGTTCTCCGTGATGTCCTTAACTGCTCTGTCTTTGTTTATCTGGACGACATTCTGATTTTCTCCCGCTCTATGGAAGATCACATCCAGCATGTCCGCCGGGTCCTCCAACGCCTGCCAGATGAGGATCAATCAGCGCAGCTGCAAGGGATTACCTCATCAAGCAGGCTCTATATCACCTGGCAGATCCCGTCATCCGGCGTCGCAGTGTTAAACTGTCTACCTAGGTACGACGACTCTACCTGAAGACCAGCTGTATCTACCCCTGTGTTATCCCTTCCCTAATCTTCTGTTTCTTGTGCCCCAGGACTCTGCTCAAGCGCCCTTCCACCTGGACGTCTCGAGCCAAGCAAGGAGAACCCCTGCTCACTCTCCCAACGCAAGACCTGTACGTACCCGCTCCAGCGCCCTTCCTGCCTGGACGACTCGAGCCAAGCAAGGAGTACCCCTGCTCACTCTCCCAAGCGCAAGACCTGTGCTCTCTGCCGACAGCTGCACTGGAAGTGCACCTGTTCTCATTCCCCCCCCCCAAGAACATTATAACTTCCATCTATAACACATTCCTGTTATAAGTTTGGGCTTATCTATCTATTCCTGTGTTGCTATTGGGCTCCGCAAGACCCCCTATCCTCACAGACTATCATCGTGATCGGCGTTAGATAGATAGATAGACAGACAGACAGACAGACAGACAGACAGACAGACAGACAGACAGACAGACAGACAGACAGACAGACAGACAGACAGACAGACAGACAGACAGACAGACAGACAGACAGACAGACAGACAGACAGACAGACAGACAGACAGACAGACAGACAGACAGACAGACAGACAGACAGACAGACAGACAGACAGACAGACAGACAGACAGACAGACAGACAGACAGACAGACAGACAGACAGACAGACAGACAGACAGACAGACAGACAGACAGACAGACAGACAGACAGACAGACAGACAGACAGACAGACAGACAGACAGACAGACAGACAGACAGACAGACAGACAGACAGACAGACAGACAGACAGACAGACAGACAGACAGACAGACAGACAGACAGACAGACAGACAGACAGACAGACAGACAGACAGACAGACAGACAGACAGACAGACAGACAGACAGACAGACAGACAGACAGACAGACAGACAGACAGACAGACAGACAGACAGACAGACAGACAGACAGACAGACAGACAGACAGACAGACAGACAGACAGACAGACAGACAGACAGACAGACAGACAGACAGACAGACAGACAGACAGACAGACAGACAGACAGACAGACAGACAGACAGACAGACAGACAGACAGACAGACAGACAGACAGACAGACAGACAGACAGACAGACAGACAGACAGACAGACAGACAGACAGACAGACAGACAGACAGACAGACAGACAGACAGACAGACAGACAGACAGACAGACAGACAGACAGACAGACAGACAGACAGACAGACAGACAGACAGACAGACAGACAGACAGACAGACAGACAGACAGACAGACAGACAGACAGACAGACAGACAGACAGACAGACAGACAGACAGACAGACAGACAGACAGACAGACAGACAGACAGACAGACAGACAGACAGACATACAGACAGACAGACAGACAGAGACAGACAGACAGACAGACAGACAGACAGACAGACAGACAGACAGACAGACAGACAGACAGACAGACAGACAGACAGACAGACAGACAGACAGACAGACAGACAGACAGACAGACAGACAGACAGACAGACAGACAGACAGACAGACAGACAGACAGACAGACAGACAGACAGACAGACAGACAGACAGACAGACAGACAGACAGACAGACAGACAGACAGACAGACAGACAGACAGACAGACAGACAGACAGACAGACAGACAGACAGACAGACAGACAGACAGACAGACAGACAGACAGACAGACAGACAGACAGACAGACAGACAGACAGACAGACAGACAGACAGACAGACAGACAGACAGACAGATAGATAGATAGATAGATAGATAGATAGATAGATAGATAGATAGATAGATAGATAGATAGATAGATAGATAGATAGATAGATAGATAGATAGATAGATAGATAGATAGATAGATAGATAGATAGATAGATAGATAGATAGATAGATAGATAGATAGATAGATAGATAGATAGATAGATAGATAGATAGATAGATAGATAGATAGATAGATAGATAGATAGATAGATAGATAGATAGATAGATAGATAGATAGATAGATAGATAGATATGCAGATATATATGCAGATATAGATGGAAATGTGTCTTCACTATGGTTGCAATCAACAAGACAACACAGTAGAAAACACTGTACAGGCACAAAATACATTTGGCCCAAAACAGCCCAATACATAGACCAAATAAAAACAACAACAATATAAACACGGACAGAGCTCCAGAACCTATACTGGTTCTATCTTCAGTATGCTAAGATGGTCTACTATACTGGTTCCATCTACATATGCTATGGTGGACTGAGCAGATATTCACAGAGGCGGGACTTCCTCTAGTCGGCTCTCAAAACAGGAAGTAAGCGGAGACACAGACCTGATATGATGGTGTAGCCGATGCCTCTGGGTCGACCCAGGTCTTGATCAATAGCTGTGATCTTCCTCACCTCGTAACCCTGGAGACACACACACACACAGAGTGAGTATACACAAGAATGTATTTATTTTTTCAGCACTTGGTAAAATAGCCTTTACTCTAAATTACTCTAAATTATTTCTCTAAACTAGGATTTCTCAACGGGGGCACTCAGAGAGTGTTGGTGTGGTACCACCCCCCAGGGGGCGTTCAGAGAGTGTTGGTACCACCCCCCAGGGCGCCTTCAGAGAGTGTTGGTACCACTCCCCAGGGGGCGTTCAGAGAGTGTTGGTACCACCCCCCAGGGGGCGTTCATTTAGTGTTGGTACCACCCTCCAGGGGGCCTTCAGAGAGTGTTGGTACCACCCCCCAGGGGGCGCTCAGAGATTGTTGGGGGGCGCTGAGTGCAGTTACTCAAAGAGTTTTATTTTATTTATTATCATTGTTTTAATTTCAGGACAACAACTTGACTGGAACCAGAGAGGAGCCCCACCAAAATCCAAAACCCCATTTCAGGGTAATGTTTCATTTATACACACTTGGTAGTAAAAAGTAAAAATCTAAATCCAGGAAAAGATTATAATAATAACAATGAAGGTTTTATTGGTTCCCACTGCTAGACGCCTTCGTTTGACACACATCACTGACTTAGCTTAACCCACTGCCACACAACATCAGGTTAACCCTTTCAATGCCACACAACATCAGGTTAACCCTTTCACTGCCACATGACAGCCAGTTAACCCTTTCACTGCCACACAACAGAAGGTTAACCCTTTACTACGTCAGCTGGGGGGGTTTGACCCAAAACAAGGCTATTATCACTCCGCTACAGGGGGAAATAGTGCAACATAGTAAAAAGCAAGCGAGGAGAGAGTTCTGCTTCTATTTGACCCCCAGGGCTGGAAGATACAGAGGGGTCACACACACCCACACACACACACACACACACACACACACACACACACACACACACACACACACACACACACACACACACACACACACACACACACACACACACACACACACACACACACACTCACACACACACACACACACACACACACACACACACACACACACACACACACACACACACACACACACACACACACACACACACACATCTCCCAGTTTACTCCCAGTCCCAGTTTACTCCCAGTCCTCTCCCAGTCCTCTCCCAGTCCCAGTCCAGTCCCAGTCCTCTCCCAGTCCTCTCCCAGTTCACTCCCAGTTCACTCCCAGTCCTCTCCCAGTCCTCTCCCAGTCCTCTCGAAGTCCTCTCCCAGTCCTCTCCCAGTCCCAGTCCTCTCCCAGTCCACTCCCAGTCCTCTCCCAGTCCTCTCCCAGTCCTCTCCCAGTCATCTCCCACTCCCAGTCCTCTCCCAGTCCTCTCCCAGTCCTCTCCCAGTTTACTCCCAGTCCTCTCCCAGTCCACTCCCAGTCCTCTCCCAGTTTACTCCCAGTCCACTCCCAGTCATCTCCCAGTCCTCTCCCAGTCCTCTCCCAGTTTACTCCCAGTCCTCTCCCAGTCCACTCCCAGTCCTCTCCCAGTCCTCTCCCAGTTTACTCCCAGTCCTCTCCCAGTCCACTCCCAGTCCTCTCCCAGTTTACTCCCAGTCATCTCCCAGTTTACTCCCAGTCCCAGTTTACTCCCAGTCCTCTCCCAGTCCCAGTCCCAGTCCAGTCCCAGTCCTCTCCCAGTCCTCTCCCAGTCCTCTCCCAGTTCACTCCCAGTTCACTCCCAGTCCTCTGCCAGTCCTCTCCCAGTCCTCTCCCAGTTCACTCCCAGTTCACTCCCAGTCCTCTGCCAGTCCTCTCCCAGTCCTCTCGAAGTCCTCTCCCAGTCCTCTCCCAGTCCCAGTCCTCTCCCAGTCCTCTCCCAGTCCTCTCCCAGTCATCTCCCACTCCCAGTCCTCTCCCAGTCCTCTCCCAGTCCTCTCCCAGTCCTCTCCCAGTTTACTCCCAGTCCTCTCCCAGTCCACTCCCAGTCCTCTCCCAGTCCTCAAGTTCAAGTTCAAGTTCAAGTTCAAGTTCTTTAATAGTTGTCATACAGAAGTACAGAATACTTTCATACAAAATGCGTCTTACTGTTACGCTCCAGAGACTGTGCTAGACAAGATAGTATCAAATAACATAATAACATAATATAGCATGAATTTAGAAGAAGAAAATGAGGTCACAGTGTTCGGTATAGACATATGTACAATGTTCTGAGTTACCATATAATATACAATACACAATACTATGCAGTGTACTAATGTACAGTACTATCTAGTGCAAAGCAGAAATGGGATGAGGTACAATTTTAGGTACAATTTACAGTAAGGTGTACGAGTTGTAGTGCAATCCTTCATCCATAAATATAAAGTGTGGGGAGTGGGTGCTACAGTGTGTTTGTTTAAAGTGGGTGTGTGCTATAAGTGTGTGGAGTGGGTGCTACAGTGTGTTTGTTTAAAGTGAGTGTGTGCGTGTGGATGTGTGTGCTATGTGCGTTTGGTGGTTGTTGTTGTGTAGTGTTCATTCATTGTTCGTTTAGCAGCCTGATGGCCTGGGGATAGAAGCTTCTTCTGAGTCTTTCTGTGCTCGCCTTGAGACTCCTGTATCGCTTGCCTGACCGCAGCAGTTCAAAGAGGCAGTTGTTCGGGTGACTGGAGTCTTTAATGATTCTCTTAGCCTTGCCCTTGCAACGCTTGTAGTAAATGTTCTGGAGGGTGGGGAGCCCCCCTCCAATTGTGCGTTCGGCTGAACGTGTCACTCTTTGTAGACTGCTTTGGTCTTGTGCAGTGCTATTCCCAAACCAGGAGGTGATGTTGCCGGTCAAGATGCTCTCTATTGTACATGAGTAGAAGTTCTTAAGGATCTTCTGGCTGACTTGGAACTTCCTTAGGCGCCTGAGGAAGTAGAGGCGTTGTCGTGCCTTCTTCACAACACTGTTAATGTGTGTGGTCCATGTCAAGTCCTCGGATATGTAGGCTCCGAGGTACTTAAAGCTGTTGACTCTCTCAACCGGTGCCCCGTCGATGCTGAGGGGGCTGTAGTCCTTGACCCCTGACCTCCTGAAGTCCACAATCATCTCCTTTGTTTTGCTGACGTTCAGGGAGAGGCTGTTTTCCTGGCACCATCCCGCCAGGACCTTGACCTCTTCCAGGTAGGCCCTCTCGTCGTTGGCAGAGATCAGGCCCACCACCACTGTGTCGTCAGCAAATTTGACGATTGTATTGCTACTCCGCTGAGCCACACAGTCGTGTGTGTACAGGGAGTAGAGGAGGGGACTCAGAACACAGCCCTGGGGGGCCCCTATGTTGAGGGTGATGGATGAGGAGGTGCAGTTGCCTGCTCTCACCACCTGGGGTCTGCCAGTCAGGAAGTCCAAGACCCACTGGCAGAGGTCATAGCCCAAGCCCAGGTCCCTGAGCTTGGCTATGAGTATGGAGGGGACTATGGTATTGAATGCCGAGCTGTAGTCGATGAATAGCATTCTCACATAGTTCCCCTGCCTCTTGTCCAGGTGTGATGCTGCTGTGTGCAGCACATGGGATATGGCGTCCTCCGTGGACCTGTTGGGGCGGTATGCAAATTGCAGGGGGTCCATGTTGATGGGGAGGGAGGAGCAGATGTAGCCCTTTACTAGCTTCTCGAAGCACTTCATGGCTATGGAGGTGAGAGCTACAGGGCGGTAGTCGTTGAGGCAAGCAGGCTTGGATTTTTTGGGTACAGGGATAATAGTGGACTTCTTCAGGCAGGTGGGGATGACAGCCTGTTCTAAGGACAGGTTAAATATGTCAGTGAATACTGGGGCCAGTTGGTCGGCACAGACTTTTAGGACGCGGCCGGGGATGCCGTCTGGACCTGCTGCCTTCCTGATATTCACTTTTTTAAAGGTCCGCCTCACCTCATGCTCTGTTACCCTGAACACTACGCCTCCATCAGCAGCCGACCCCCCCCCCCCCCATTGCCGAGGCTTGTGAGCTGGTGTTGTTATTACCAGCATCAAACCTCGCATAGAAGGTATTGAGGTCATTTGCTAAGGAGATGTCACTGTTCAGTTTGAGGGAGGCGCCTTTGTAGTCTGTCATCGTTTTGAGCCCCTGCCACATAGCTCTAGAGTCAGCTTGTTCAAACTGGAGTTCAATTTGATCCCTGTAGCGTCGTTTGGCCTCTGACACTGTCCTCCTTACGTTGTATCGCGCCACCTTGTGGTCATTCATGTTGCCTGCCTCTAGGCCGTCGTTGTATGCTTTGGTGCGCTCTCTCAGAGCTTCACGGACGGATTTGTCTACCCAGGGTTTTTGATTTGGGTAAACTTTCATTTTGGTAGTGGGGATTGTTTCTTTCACCCTAGTACAAACATAGTCCAGCACTGTCTCCGTGTAGGCATTAATGTTATCTGTGTCGCGGAACACATTCCAGTCTGTGTTGTGAAACACTGACCGGATCGTATCCTCTGACGTCACATCCCATTTCTGCACCTCTCGCGAGACTACGGGAGTACTTTTAATTCTCTGTCTGTACTTTGGTGAAAGAAAAATGGATGCGTGATCTGACTTACCGAAGCCACTATCAGAATGAGCCTTGTAGCCACCTTTAAATTGCGTGTAACAGTGATCTAGGATGTTACCCGCCTCTGGTGTTGCAAGTCACATGCTGATAGAAGTCAGGCAATACCTTTCTCAGATTGGCGCTATTGAAATCTCCCAGAACTAAAATGGCGGCGTTAACATTCGCCACTTGGATTCTATTTACCTCGTCGTGTAGTCTGGAGAGCGCAACCTTGTTGCTGGCTTGCGGTGGAATATACACTCCGACCAGGACGATCGCCGTTAACTCCCTCGGGAGGAAGAAAGGACGACACTTGATGGTTATATATTCCAGTTCTGGGGAGCAGTGGTTGGATAATTCCTTCACGTTAGATGGGTCGCTCCAATTTTTGTTAAACATGAAGGCAATACCTCCTCCACGTTGTTTACCGGACTCTGCTGATCTGTCCTTGCGGTGGATAAAGAAGTGATCAGCCGGTTGAATTGCGTGGTCTGGGACGTCCGGCGTCAACCACGTCTCGGTGAAGCAGAGGACGTTGCAGTCCCTAACGTCTCTTTGATATTGAATCCTTGCTCGGATGTCATCCAGTTTATTGTCAATTGATTGTACATTGGCTAGTAATATACTGGGCAGTGGTGTACGGTGGCGTCTGGATCTCAGCCTGTTACGGATCCCAGCCCTCTTCCCTCGCCGTCTGGTTCCTCTGTTCCTGGGGTCTAGGAACAAAGGATCTGGTCCTGATCTCCGGAGAATTTCTTCAGGCCATTGATGCGGTTCGGAAAGCTGATCCAGTGAGTAATCCAGTTGGTAAATTTCCCGTAATCCAATGTCTATGAGTGACTGACGGTCATATACATTAAATGCACCAACAGTTGGTACGAACAAAACTCTAAAAACTATAAATATTAACAAAAGTAAACACAGTCTCGACGGAGCGAACAGATTTACTCCCAGTCCTCTCCCAGTTTACTGCCAGTCCTCTCCCAGTTTACTCCCAGTCCTCTCCCAGTCATCTCCCAGTCCTCTCCCAGTTTACTCCCAGTCCTCTCCCAGTCATCTCCCAGTTTACTCCCAGTCCTCTCCCAGTTTACTCCCAGTCCTATCCCAGTTTACTCCCAGTCCACTCCCAGTTTACTCCCAGTCCTCTCCCAGTCATCTCCCAGTTTACTCCCAGTCCACTCCCAGTCATCTCCCAGTCCTCTCCCAGTTTACTCCCAGTCCTCTCCCAGTCCTCTCCCAGTTTACTCCCAGTCCACTCCCAGTCCTCTCCCAGTCCTCTCCCAGTCCTCTCCCAGTCCTCTCCCAGTCCTCTCCCAGTTTACTCCCAGTCCTCTCCCAGTTTACTCCCAGTCATCTCCCAGTCCTCTCCCAGTTTACTCCCAGTCCTCTCCCAGTCATCTCCCAGTTTACTCCCAGTCCTCTCCCAGTTTACTCCCAGTCCTATCCCAGTTTACTCCCAGTCCACTCCCAGTTTACTCCCAGTCCTCTCCCAGTCATCTCCCAGTCCTCTCCCAGTCCTATCCCAGTTTACTCCCAGTCCACTCCCAGTTTACTCCCAGTCCTCTCCCAGTCATCTCCCAGTTTACTCCCAGTCCACTCCCAGTCATCTCCCAGTCCTCTCCCAGTTTACTCCCAGTCCTCTCCCAGTCCTCTCCCAGTTTACTCCCAGTCCACTCCCAGTCCTCTCCCAGTCCTCTCCCAGTCCTCTCCCAGTCCTCTCCCAGTCCTCTCACAGTCCTCTCCCAGTCCTCTCCCAGTCCTCTCCCAGTTTACTCCCAGTCCACTCCCAGTCCTCTCCCAGTCCTCTCCCAGTCCTCTCCCAGTCCACTCCCAGTCCTCTCCCAGTCCTCTCCCAGTCCTCTCCCAGTTTACTCCCAGTCCTCTCCCAGTCCTCTCCCAGTTTACTCCCAGTCCACTCCCAGTCCTCTCCCAGTCCTCTCCCAGTCCAGTCCCAGTTCACTCCCAGTCCACTCCCCTGTGTGATAGTAAAGGGTTAACCTTCTGTTGTGTGGCAGTGAAAGGGTTAACCGGCTGTCGTGTGGCAGTGAAAGGGTTAACCGTTTGGTAGTGCGGCGGTGAAAGGGATAACGTGAACAGCCAAACAAAATAAATGCGATCAGATATCAGAGCGATGCATCATCAGACTTGAGAGATAAGATAAGATAAGATATAGCGCGAAAGAGCACTTGCAGAAGCCTCCAGCAGGGGGGGCCAGATCGCCCCCCGCACCGTGTGTGTCTTGTGTTATGTTGTTGTCTTCGCTGTGGTCATTATTTATTATTTGGTTGCCATGGATGGTGATTATTGTGTTGCCGTGGAGACGATGATTAGTCCTGCATTTGCGCCGCTTTTCTCTCTTATTGCCTCACAACTCTGTCGCCGGGCCGACGAGGCTGCAGGCGCACAGCTGAGAGAGAGAGAGAGAGAGAGAGAGAGAGAGAGAGAGAGAGAGAGAGAGAGAGAGAGAGAGAGAGAGAGAGAGAGAGAGATACATAGAGAACTGCAAGAGAGAGAGAGAGAGAGAGAGAGAGAGGATAACTGCAAGAGAGAGAGAGACAGAGAGAGGTGGAGAGAGACAGAGGGGATAACTGCAAGAGAGAGAGAGAGAGAAAGAGAGAGAGACAGAGAGCTAAGAGAACTGCAAGAGAGAGAAAGAGAGAGAGAGACAGAGAGATTGAGAGAGACAGAGAGGATAACTGCAAGAGAGAGAGACAGAGAGAGAGAGAGAAATAGAGAGAGAGAGAGAGAGAGAGAGAGAGAGAGAGAGAGAGAGAGAGAGAGAGAGAGAGAGAGAGAGAGACAGAGAGAGAGAGAGACAGAGAGGATAACTGCAAGAGAGAGAGAGAGAGAGAGAGAGAGAGACAGAGAGAGAGAGAGAGAGAGAGAGAGAGAGAGAGAGAGGATAACTGTAAGATAGAGAAAGAGAGAAAGAAAGAAAGCTATTTGAATAGTCTTTGATCCGAGGAGCTTCCTGGGCCTCAATCAGACACGCTAGTGATACTTGAAAACCCCCAGACCTCCTCTCCCTCTCTCTATGTCTCTGTCTCTGTCTCTGTCTCTGTCTCTGTCTCTGTCTCTGTCTCTGTCTCTGTCTCTGTCTCTGTCTCTGTCTCTCTCTCTCTCTCTCTCTCTCTCTCTCTCTCTCTCTCTCTCTCTCTCTCTCTCTCTCTCTCTCTCTCTCTCTCTCTCTCTCTCTCTCGCTCTCTCTCTTTCTCCCTCTCTCTCTCTATATCTCTCTCTCCCTCTCTCCCTCCTTCCTAGCTATCTCTCTCATCCTATCCTCTACCTCCTTCCTAGCCCTCTCTCCTCCTAGCTCTCTCCCTCTCTCCTTCCCTCATAGCTCTCTATATATCCCTCCCTCTCTCTACCCCCCTCTCTATCCTCATATATTCTCTTTGTGTTCACTCAATATAGAATATCATATTGCACTCAATATAGAATTAAATAAAAATTTACTCTGGAATAATACATTTAAAATATACAGGGTCAAAGCAGAAATCAGTATTTAACAATGCAATTGTATTTGCTTGAAACAGGCATATCCTTTGCGACGCAAGGCAGGCCCCCTCCCCCAATGTACATGAGTCAAGTCGCGCACACAAAAATGCGCTGTACCCATTTGTTGTGAGCTGCACTCGACTCGTCGCATGTACAGTACCTGGCTACCTGCATAAGCATAACAATAGCGTATGGAATGCAACCCATTTCATGGTATTCACATTCACAGGTTTGGTGTGAATGGTGCTCTGCCTGAGTCAGACCATCGTTCACACACCAAACCTGAGGGGGAGGGGGCAGGGACCTCTGTGTCTATTCCATCCTATCCTATCCAACCACTACAATACAACCCCCTCCCTACCTATTAACATGTAAATGAAACCACAAAAGAGGCGTTGATGGCTAATTGCTTAGGAATGCTTGTTTACATCAGTAAATACTGACAAAAAAAGCATAGACACTTAGAAGAAGCAATGTACAGTCCCCCCCAACACACCCAACCTCCTCCAATGTACAGTTTCTACGTCAAATGTATAGCCTCTCTTTTCTGGACTCTTTTTGTATCACAAACAGTACTGTATTTGTAAATCTGGTATGTCATAAATGTCTAGATGTAGCAGTACTGTCTATCTGTCTACCTGTATGTCATATATGTTATCATGAATTGATTTTTTTTAAAGCCAGTAAATACTGACAAAAAAAAGCATAGACACTTAGAAGAAGCAATGTACAGTCCCCCCGACCCACCCAACCTCCTCCAATGTACAGTTTCTACGTCAAATGTATAGCCTCTCTTTTCTGGACTCTTTTTGTATCACAAACAGTACTGTATGTATAATGTACAGTCCCCTCCCCATCATATGTATATACTCTGTCAGGATCTAGGGGTTAACAGTACTGTATATTTGAATACCGTTTATGTCACAAATGTATCAGTACTAAATACCTATATGTCCCTATGCCATAAATGTCATGTATGTTGTGTATGTCATAAATGTCTATATGAAATGAAAATGGGGGAACCTGATGGAAACAAGACAAACGTCTTTCTCAGGTCTGCATACCCTTAACAATTGTGTGTATTGAGCCGTACTGTATTGTACCCATTCTCCAATCTGTTAAATAAAGTTTTCATTCATTCATTCATTCATTCATTCATTCATTCATTCATTCATTCATTCATTCATTCATTCACTGTATTTGTAAATCTGGTATGTCTAGGGTGACCAGGTGTCCCACTTTTGGTTGTACTGTCCCACCATTTGACCGAATGTCCCGCGTCCCACATATTGAGAGGATGTCCCTCTTTTCGAAGCAAAAAGAAAACATTGGTCTAAAAGCCCCACCCTACAGTAAACGTAGCAACCCGCCTCTTGTCCACACACATTGCTCTGCTCGTGACGCTACCTCATATCACAGATCTGATTGGTTAGGTAGTAATTTAGCGCTCTGCTCGTGAGAGTCGTGACGCTACCTCATATCGCAGATCTGATTGATTATAGTAATTTAGCGCGCTGTCAAAATGTTGCGCGCTGTCAACGTTTAGCGAGCTGTCAAAAAAGAAAACACAACAACATTACAAGCAAACTATGAATCAAGATGGAAAGCGGTAAAAAGAAACGGACCTGCAGTTACAACCAAGACTGGCAAACGCCACATGCCTGGGTGAGGCAGATGTCAGGCAATCCTCAGGGAGCTTTCTGTGTTTTGTGTCATAGTTCGTTTTCAATTGCTCATGGAGGAGAATACGACTTGAAGCGCCACAGTGGACGTGAGTCTCACATGAAAGTGGCTCACCAAAAAGAAACATCCAGATCTATGGATATGTTTCTTCTTAAACCAAAAAATTATAGCCAGACGGATAAGGTCACTGCAGCGGAGATAACAAGCGTCTATCTTTATCTATTCGGTGAAGACCAGTTATTCTAATAAAAAAAATTACATTATCTATCAGTCCCACTTTGTCCCACCAAAATCTTACTGTTGTCTGCTTTTGGACTTTTTGCATCTGGTCACCCTAGGTATGTCATAAATGTCTAGATGTAGCAGTACTGTCTATATGTCTACCTGTATGTCATATATGTTATCATGAATTGAAAATGGGGGACCCTGATGTAAACAAGACGATGAATTGAAAATGGGGGACCCTGATGTAAACAAGACGAAAGTCGAGGCCTACCAAAAGTTCAGGTTACGCATCCAGATTAGATTCACATGGCGGAGTACAGGGAAAACGCTCATCATTGCTGACGCGTCTTGTAAGATTTGCTGCCATATTAATGTATTATACATTCAATATATACTTCAATATATCGAACATAACATAACATTATATTTGCGGCATTACATTTGCGGCATCTTTTTTCTTTTCTTGACGCGAGCACCTCGATAAGCACCTCGATAACCTTACGCCCGCGCACCTCCCTCGCGTACCTTAGAGAGGGGCTTCGCTCAACCAATCAGAGAGGGGCTTCGCTCAACCAATCAGAGAGGGGGCTGCAGAAATGGAGCTCAACCTATCAGAGAGGGGTCTGCAGAACTGGAGCTACGAAATGTAGACCCCCCTCGATATAAAAGTCGTGTGTGGAACGTCACCCACTTCATTCTTTGGACAGAATATTGAGGACATAATGGCAACCTTTTACGGCACTAAACAATTGAAGGTATGTTTGTATATTTCTCTCTTGAGCGCTCTCTCTCTCTCTCTCTCTCTCTCTCCTCTCCTCTCACACAATGATTCGATGTCCCCGACATTTGAATTATTTATTTATGCATACTTTTTCTATTCTAGACATCTATCGCGAGTGTTGATCGCCCAGGATTAACCCAAGTAAAGGCACCTCAAGGTCAAAAAAGAATAGGAGGTCCCGTGATTCCCCCCAAATCAAAACACTGTATGGTCAAAAAGAAAGCAGTAAGTAAACTTTTTTTTATTGCATTTTCCATTATTCAGACAATCTTTTTACATGTTTTCCACATCACATCATTGTGACACAGATCTTATCTTAACTTTCCCTCCCTTATTGCTGTGCAGGCCGCTGTTATTGTTATGGACATGATGGCACTCCCAGCAGTAACGACAGAGACGAGAGATGAGGAGACAGCAGAAACACCAACTCCAACCATTACTAACTTTTGTAATACAATTATCATGACGACGGTGGCTATTGTTATTGAACAAAAAATAAACAAGCATGTTGCCAGGCTGCTTAGACTACTTTTTTTTTAAACTTTATTTTTTAGCGTTTATCGCTTTTCTGGTCAAGCATGACCGACAGATACAGGGTGAAACGGGATATAGATCAGGGGAAGACATTCTGGCAAATGACGGCAGGTCCGGGAATCGAACTCGGAGTCCACCAGATCCGTGACGCAGCACGGTTTCCCCCGACGCAGAAATAGCGCCGAGATATGCGGTGAGCTACTGGAGCTCCCCGCTGCTTAAACTACTTGAGGCGACTGAGAATCGACTGGAGGCGACTGAGAATCGACACAAGGCCACAGAGACAGAGCTGGCCAGGCTGCTTAAACTGCTTGAGGCGACTGAAAAACGTCTAGAGGCGAGACTGGAGGCGACTGAGAATCGACACAAGGCCACAGAGACGGAGCTGGCCAGGCTGCTTAAACTGGTTACACCCTCCTCTCCACAACCTGCGGCTCAGACATTCAATCGGCAGCTTTTCACACCATCAAGAGATGAGAATATACCATGGTTGGCTCTAACGCCCAGTCCCTACCCATCACAAGTGGCAGATGAGAATGTACCACCATGGTTGGCTCTGTCACCCTCTCCCTCCCAAACGCCCCAGAATGATGATAGGGATGAGGATGACGCATGCTTTCCTCCTCCTTCACCATTCCGAACGCCTCTGACTGCAGAGTGGAATGATAATGATGATGAAGATGATGCATGTTTTTCTCCTCAACCGCTTTCTCCTCAACCTTCACCCTTCCGAACGCCTCTGCCAGTGCATGCAGTTCCAGTGGCAAAACCACAGAAAAAAGCACAGCGGCAGCGGCCAGCCCTGCCCAACATAGAACTGAAAAGTATTTCAGCAGACGACGAGCAAAAGGCGTTCGACCATGCTCATAACGCACAAGGCAAACCACGACCTGATGATTACACAGGGCGTATGTTCATGCTGCTCGTTGACTTTAAAACCTACCAAAAGTGGGCTCATAAAGTCAATTGGAATGGTAAACGGGGGAAACATGCTTTACCTATGAACCTCAGATTGATGTTGATTGCTAAAATTAAAGCACGCTATAGTGTAATCAACTGGGATAAAGTTCGTGATCGAGTTAATGAACGTTTGAGGAACCCGCGATCAGAGGATCCGAGGAAAAGGCTACCATACAGTTTGAGTGAATTCATTTAATACAGTACTGTTTGTGATACAAAAAGTTACCAGAAAAAGAGTGTATATACATTTGACGTACTTGGTCGTGTAAATAACTCATGTACAGATACCGATATGCCCTACTTTGTTTACTTGTTTATTGCACAATGTCGCTCTATCAATATAGAGTTATAATTCTATATAATTATAATTAGTTGATAACCTGTAACCTTGTATCTTGTATCTTGTAATTAGTGTGTGTGTGTGTTTTAATACAATTCTGAACTCTTGACTTGACTTGAAAATAAAATGATAAAAAAAAGAACCAGTCTGTTTTAGAAGGAGAATGAGTTTTGTATCTGCAGTATCTGAACCAGCATGGACAGATGCACCAGACTGTAGGGATACATCAGAACCATTAATATATAATTTCATTGATATCAACTTTTTTGTGTGTGTGTGCGTTTGCGTGGGTTCCTGCATGCACGCATCTTCAAACATATGCGCTCAAGCTCAGATCTCAAGTATTTCATATTTAAACTTCAGCTGCATAAGACATCACTTAAATATTGCAGGGGATATATAATGGATATTTTATTTATCTGGCGCCGTGGTCTAATGGCTATTCCTCATACCTCTCACGCGGACAACCCGTGTTCGAATCCCCCATTTTTCTAATTTTTTACTTCTTCTAACTTTTTACTTCTTTCATGTCAGTTCATTACATTTAATTTATTAATGTCCAATATTTAATGTGCCAAAAATGTCAGATTCAAACAGACGAAAATGGAGCATTTTCTCCTGGTAAGGGGGGGGGATACGCGTCTATACTTTCCGTAGTATACATTAAATCGTTTTTATAAGCGTTCGTTTTTATTTGCTGGATAATTCATTTGTATCTCAACGGAGTCACGGATCTAGTCGGGCCATGTAGCATTATGACGACAAAAATTGTGTGTGTGTGTGAGCCCGCACACTGACGGTAGCGTAGTCGTGGATCAATGGTTGCGCTCTCTGATTGGCCACTGACTGACCAGTGTAGAAACTGTCATCGGCCAATCAGAGAGCGTTCGCCAGAAATGCGGCATTTTCGTCTGTTTGAAGAGAGCGAGAAAGAGTGCACTCTTCAGTCAGACCTGAAGTTTACCTTTAACCGATATTTAAGTGATGTCTTATGCAGCTGAAGTTTAAATATGAAATTGCTCTTCTGTGAGAAATTAGAGATCCGAGCTTGAGCGTTTGAAGATGCGTGCATGCAGGAACCGACGCAAACGCACACACACACAAAACGCACACGCACACACGCAACCATTGATCCACTACGTGTGTGCAGACTCACACACACACACAAACGATTTTTGTCGTCATAATGCTACATGGCCCGACTAGATCTATGACTCCGTTGAGATACAAATGAATTATCCAGCAAATAAAAACGAACGCTTATAAAAACGATTTAATAGGCTAAACTTCGTTGTTTTAAATTATTTGCTTTACACTGTTTATTGTATTCGATTTTTGGATGGATTGGTTGGATTCTTATATATAAAAAATATATATATCAGAATGGCTGGGATTCAAACCCTGGTCGTGGCCTCCGCTTGAGAGGTATGAGCATTAACCGTTAAACCACGGTACCAGACAAAATAGATCCATTATATATCCATTATAAACAGAGCCCACCTGGCACCTCCACTAGCAATCTATACAAAATATACACATTGACTGCTCCATTCGACAGGTTTTAACTGGTTAATTATTTTATTCAGCAACATTGCGTGTTTACAGAACCGCTTTACCGCTTTGACGTACGTCGGCTTGTTGTTTTGTTCCAGGTAACCATAGTTAAATTCCATTCCTGCATAAACGCGGATCATTGTTCAGCATTCCTAAGCAATTAGCCGTCATTGTAATTTAAAGGTTTAGAACGCCTATTCACATATACGCCTGTAGACATATGGTATGGTATTTATTTTAGACAACAAAACATATACAGATCGTTATACAGTATTTACTGTAGGACGTTGTAGCGTCCGTCTAATGACTTTGCGCCTCCTGGCGGCATAAAACAGAACAGCAGCCTGGGTTCCTAATTAATTCCAACGACGTGATATCACCGTGCGCGCGTCGCGGCAAAGCGTCCATGAAAACTAAAGGCTTCATCTGTATCTGTGGCCCGGACTCTGTCTCCCCCTCTGCCCTGAAGCACTGTGCTGACCAGCTCGCACCGGTGTTTACCACCATTTTTAATGCATCGCTGGAGCTGTGTCATGTCCCAACATGCTTCAAGGCCTCAACCATCATCCCCGTCCCCAAGAAGGCCAAGGTCACGGGCCTTAATGACTACAGACCTGTCGCCCTGACCTCTGTGGTCATGAAGGTCCTGGAGCGCTTTGTCCTGGCCCACCTGAAGCTCATCACAGATCCTGTGCTGGACCCACTGCAGTTCGCGTACAGAGCCAACAGATCCACAGAGGATGCTGTGAACATGGCTCTGCACTACACGCTGGAACATCTGGACTACGCGGGCAACTATGTCAGGATCCTGTATGTGGACTTCAGCTCGGCCTTCAACACCATCCTTCCACCCATCCTGGAGCACCAGCTATCCGTGCTGCAGGTGCCGGCCTCCACTCGCAGGTGGATTACCGACTTCCTGTCCAACAGGTCTCAGCGGGTGAGGCTGGGGAAGAGCATTTCCAGCTCTAGGTCCACCAGCACCGGTTACCCGCAGGGCTGCGTTCTATCCCCACTACTGTTCTCCCTGTACACCAACAGCTGTGCCTCTCTACACCCCTCGGTCAAACTCCTGAAATTCGCTGACGACACCACCCTGGTGGGTCTCATCTCCAGGGGGGACGAGTCGGCCTATAGGAGGGAGATCGAGAGGCTGCAGAGCTGGTGCAGCTGCAACAACCTGGAGCTCAATGCTCAAAAGACAGTGGAGATGGTAGTGGACTTCAGAAGAAAGCAGCCCTGCCCCCTCCCATCATACTGGGAGGCACTCAGGTGACCTCCGTGGAGTCATGCCGATTCCTCGGCATGACCATCTCCCGGGATTGAAGTGGGAGCTCAACATCACGGGCCTGCTCAAGAAGGCCCAGGGGAGGATGTTCTTCCTCCGGCAGTTGAAGAAATATAAACTGCCGAGGACCATGATGGCCCAATTCTACACGGCCATCATTGAGTCCATCCTAACCCACTCCATCATCTCCTGGTTCCCCAATGCAGCGGCAAAAGATCTTGCCAAGCTGCAGCGGGTGATTCGCTCCGCGGAGAGGGTGATCGGCTGTCCCCTGCCTCCCTCAGGTCCTGCACGACTCCAGGGCGCTGAAGAGGGCGAGGAAGATCATGACCGACCCATCCACCCCGGTCACAGCCTCTTCACCCTGCTCCCCTCTGGAGAAGGCTGAGGATCCCAAAGGCTGTGAAAGCTCGACACAGACTGAGCTTCTTCCCCTCAGCCGCCAGGCCGATCAATGCCTCAGGTATATATATACTGTATATGATGTTTATGCTCCATTTCTGCAGCATCTACTGTCATCGACCAATTACAGCAGAATCAATTCAATTCAATTCAAATGGGCTTTATTGACATGGGAAACATACGTTTACATTGCCAAAGCCAGTGTATCTCTCTCTCTCTCTCTCTCTCTCTCTCTCTCTCTCCTCTCTCTCTCTCTCTCTCTCTCTCTCTCTCTCTCTCTCTCTCTCTCTCTCTCTCTCTCTCTCTCTCTCTCTCTATCTCTCTCTCTCTCTCTCTCTCTCTCTCTCTCTCTCTCTCTCTCTATCTCTCTATATATATATACTGTATATGATGTTTATGCTCCATTTCTGCAGCATCTACTGTCATCGACCAATTACAGCAGAATCAATTACAGGCCTTTTAGAGAAGGCTGATTCACACTTATCACTGTGTGTGTGTGTGTATGTCTGTGTGTGTGTGTGTGTGTGTGTGTGTGTGTGTGTGTGTGTGTGTGTGTGTGTGTGTGTGTGTGTGTGTGTGTGTGTGTGTGTGTGTGTGTGTGTGTGTGTGTGTGTGTGTGTGTGTGTGTGTGTGTGTGCGTGCGCGCGCGTGTGTGTGTGTGGGGGGGGGGGGGGTCTTAACACTTTCTTTGCCAGGCTTATGTACATCATTATACCGTCCTCTGCCAGCTCTATTTGTCTATGGAGAAGTTCCCCTTCTTTGCAGGGCTATAACTTTTTAAATTGTATTGCTAAATTGACATTACTATGGCCCATTCAACGTCAATTATCTATCGTTCAGGATGTGGGAACGTTATACTTTTTCATTCACATATTCATACTAAAATACGGTCTAAAATATAAATATGTTTTTATCGTTTTCTGCAGCATTCTGCAGAACGTGATTTATAGCCCTAAATGCATTATATTGATGATCAAATACAGTTGATAGCGATCGGCGCGAGATAAAAAATGTCAAATGGACGTGCTTCTAGAAGTTACTACTTATCATCTGATGTTGACCGGATGGGGGGGGGGTCGTTTATAATTCCGTGGCCAACGTTAGATGATTCATCTAGTGTGGGTGATATGATCATTAGAGCAGTTTGTATCGAACACGGTAACAAAAAACGTTGAAACTTACCCCAGTC
>NC_140173.1:39040453-39048557 GCF_963971535.1 Notolepis coatsorum | reverse complement strand
TCTCTCTCACTATCTCTCTCTCTCTCTCTCTCTCTCTCTCTCTCTCTCTCTCTCTCTCTCTCTCTCTCTCTCTCTCTCTCTCTATCTCTCTCTCTCTATCTCTCTCTCTATTTCTCTATTTATTCATCTATCTCTCTTTTTCTATCTCTTACTCTCCTTTGCATCTTGTCTTGCAGTGTTGAGCCATCGATACATAAATAAATTATGGACAAAAGCACGACAAAACACACACACACACACGCACGCACGCACGCACGCACGCACGCACGCACGCATGCACACACACACACACACAAGCATGCTTACACCTAACCATCAAATACACAGAACCTAAGTGAGTCCTACTGCTTGCAGACGAGACAACATTATCTTAACCCTCCCCCGTGGGGACATTCGGGTGTCATTAAATAAAAATAGCTTCTGTAGGTTTGTCAGCATCCATTAGCCATTCCTTTAGCATTTTGAATTGAACATGTTTGTTTTTCCATACATAGCCAAGCAGAGACATAATGATGACTTTTTACTAAAAATGTATCATTTTATTTATGCTTTTCAAGCTATTTAACATTGTGTGATGATTGAAGGAGAGTCTTAGACTTCAAACAGTCATTATTTCATAATAAAACAACTGATGATGAACTTGATGATTCACGTGTGTATATTATGTTGTTCTGAATCCCAGGCTGAGAACCAGTGCACTAAGACATGACAGAGACCCTAAGGGTTCAAAACCAGGTTTGACCTGACAGAGACCCTAAGGGTTAAAAACCAGGTTTGACCTGACAGAGACCCTAATGGTTAAAAACCAGGTTTGACCTGACAGCAGTGTTAATTTTGTCAACTAAAATGATGACGAAAGATGTTCGTCAACAAAGGTTTTTTTCATGACGACAACGAGACATGACGTCACGTTATTGAAGACCATGTGACGCTAACTAGACTAAATAGTTTATTAAATATCGTTGACCACAACTGAGGACACAAAAATGTAATTTACAAAAACCAGGACGAAATTTCTCTTAATGTATGTTGATATTGTTGACTAAAACAAGACGAGACAAAATAATTATAACTTTTCTTAATGCCATCGTCCAGACAGAGCAGTGTGACGGGGAGCTCTGTTATTAGCATTAGTTGAAGAACTATTTGAAAAGCTAGTTTTAGCTTAACGTTACCTTGGCTAAAGTTGGGACTATTCATAATCCAGCTGCAGACCTGCAAGCAAAATACAGCAAGTTGGCAAAGGAGTATTCCAAGGTAAATCACTTTTTCACCAGTAATGTTACATTGTTTGTATTTCCATCTAGCTTGCGTTAACTAGTGGCTAACCTAGCTCACACTAATGTGGCTAACTGATCGACCTCTCGCACACAATGAATGACATGTTGCGGACAGCCATACCGGTGACAATGTTTAGCTTTTAGTGCCAAATGATAAGAGTCTGAGGCGGAGTCTCAAAAGAGAATGTTGAATATTTATTGTGCATTAAAAATCACAACAGAGCCTCTGCTACTAGCTAACCTAAACAGAGCCTTCTGGAAGCAAGTGCAACAACGTATAATGTCAGTGTGGAACCAATGTGCCAACAACCTTTCCGTGGGTGAAGCATAGTTGAGCATAGTTGTCATTTAATGATACTAATACTAATCTATACAATCACCTGTTGTTGAATAAATACCATTACTTTCTAGTTATTACTAAAAAACTGTATATATAAAACAGTAGCTGTAAAAAATAAAAGAAAAAAATAGTTTTATAATTTATATAATATAATTTTTTTTAGTACATAACACTTTGGATGCCACGGACGACATAACACGTGTTAGCAGTCCGCCCCCTGAATGCCCATCACGACAATTAGCGTGATTTTTTTTATTAGCGATCTGAATTCATATTTCATCAACCGAGTCTACCATTGGGAAACCAGCCCCACCAGGAGCTCAGATGTGAAAAAAGCGCCCCCTATCGTCTCCCAGATGGTAATGCACCCTTTTGGAATGGACTCAATGAAAATGGATGAGAAAAAAAAACTCCGGAATCCACATTTTACTTCTCACGCATGTAATGATCCCAGTCATTGTGGAGCCTCAGGAATGCGTGGAATATGTGTTTACAGTACGTTGCATTGGATCAATAAAAGGATTGATTTTTGGGATGGCAATCAGGAATTGGAATAATCTTTTTGGATACCATCTGATCTCCGGTAAGGAATCTATTTTACCAGTCTTAGGATAATCAGACCTGTTTTCACGGAGATATACGCTTTTTCCCTATGTGTGATATGGCTGTTTGGCTGTGCGAGCGATCAGGAACTAAGAGAATCGATTTTCAGCTTGCGGCACCAGCGTGCATACGTACACATATAATATCGATAATCTAGCGTTTATTTGAAAACGATTCATAAATAGGCCGAAAAATGACAACGTTCTAGAATATTCCAGTACAGGCCGTTTTTTTCCCTTGAAAACGAGGGCTTTTCAAAATGCTATAAAACGGAAATGAACCGATAAAAAAACAATCCGCTTCGACAATGTTGACTGGAAAATGAGTCATTGATAAGCGACGGGCAGATTAGACACATAGCCATAATTTAAAACATAGATTAGGCAATATTAACGCTAACATTGAAGTGGATGGTGGGCATTCAAGCACTAAATGTGCGCCCCCTGCTGGGCACTGAAAGTGTTAACAAAAAATAGACAAAAATGTCATCCGTTTTTCGGCGACTAAATCTAGACTAAAACAAAAGACAAAATTGAGACAAAAACTGACTAAGACTAAAATGCTCAGACATTTAGTTGAGTAAAACTGACTAAACGAAAAATAAATGAAGATGACTAAATATGATGAAAACGAAAAAGGAGCACTTGACACATGACTAAGACTAAAACTAAAATGAAAATAGCTGCCAAAATGAACACTGCCTGACAGAGAACCTATGGGTTAAAAAACAGGTTTGACCTGACAGAGACCCTAAGGGTTCAAAACCAGGTTTGACCTGACAGAGACCCTAAGGGTTAAAAACCAGGTTTGACCTGACAGAGACCCTAAGGGTTAAAAAAAACAGGTTTGACCTGACAGAGACCCTAAGGGTTAAAAACCAGGTTTGACCTGACAGAGACCCTAACGGTTAAAAAAAAAAAAAGTTTGACCTGACAGAGACCCTAAGGGTTAAACTAAGGGTTAAAAACCTGGTTTGACCTGACAGAGACCCTAAGGGTTAAAAACCAGGTTTGACCTGACAGCGACCCTAAGGGTTAATAAACTGGTTTGACCTGACAGAGCGGGGTGTGTTGGAACAATGGTGGACGGCCGTGAAGTTTAAAGTGAATCTAGTCAGCGCGCTCTCTCTGTGTGTCTCAGTGTGAACCCCACATGAGCAGTAAAACTCCTGTTTTTATACATAATCAGATTGTTTTTAGTAACACTGTGCCTGAGCATTACACTAGAGGTTCCAGCAGTGCAGCAGCTTGAATTGCCAAGTCCTAAAACCAACGCTTTAAGGAGATCTTTTATTTTGAGAGCATTAACTCTTTGGAATAACCTGCTTCAAAACATCTGCTGCGTTTACAGTAACTTCACTTTTAAAAATAATCTTAAATTGTTTTTAACACTGTAAAGTATTTTTGTTTTACACTGTAATGTCATTTTAGCTATCTTAATTGTTAGTTTCATTATGCATTGTGTGTACTGACTTTTAATAATTTAGTTTTTGCAATAATAATTGTTTTTGTCATCATCTACCTGCTCCTGTTCATCATCTACCTGCTCCTCCTGTTCATCATCTACCTGCTCCTCCTGTTCATCATCTACCTGCTCCTCCTGTTCATCATCTACCTGCTCCTGTTCATCATCTACCTGCTCCTCCTGTTCATCATCTACCTGCTCCTCCTGTTCATCATCTACCTGCTCCTCCTGTTCATCATCTACCTCCTCCTGTTCATCATCTACCTGCTCCTCCTGTTCATCATCTACCTGCTCCTGTTCATCATCTACCTGCTCCTCCTGTTCATCATCTACCTGCTCCTCCTGTTCATCATCTACCCGCTCCTCCTGTTCATCATCTACCTGCTCCTCCTGTTCATCATCTACCTGCTCCTCCTGTTCATCATCTACCTGCTCCTCCTGTTCATCATCTACCTGCTCCTCCTGTTCATCATCTACCTGCTCCTCCTGTTCATCATCTACCTGCTCCTCCTGTTCATCATCTACCTGCTCCTCCTGTTCATCATCTACCTCCTCCTCCTGTTCATCATATACCTGCTCCTCCTTTCATCATCTACCTGCTCCTCCTGTTCATCATCTACCTGCTCCTCCTGTTCATCATCTACCTGCTCCTCCTGTTCATCATCTACCTGCTCCTACTGTTCATCATCTACCGGCTCCTCCTGTTCATCATCTACCTGCTCCTCCTGTTCATCATCTACCTGCTCCTCCTGTTCATCATCTACCTGCTCCTACTGTTCATCATCGACCTGCTCCTCCTGTTCATCATCTACCTGCTCCTCCTGTTCATCATCTACCTGCTCCTCCTGTTCATCATCTACCTGCTCCTCCTGTTCATCATCTACCTGCTCCTCCTGTTCATCATCTACCTGCTCCTACTGTTCATCATCGACCTGCTCCTCCTGTTCATCATCTACCTGCTCCTCCTGTTCATCATCTACCTGCTCCTCCTGTTCATCATCTACCTGCTCCTCCTGTTCATCATCTACCTGCTCCTCCTGTTCATCATCTACCTGCTCCTCCTGTTCATCATCTACCTGCTCCTCCTGTTCATCGTCTACCTGCTCCTCCTGTTCATCATCTACCTGCTCCTCCTGTTCATCATCTACCTGCTCCTCCTGTTCATCATCTACCTGCTCCTCCTGTTCATCATCTACCTGCTCCTCCTGTTCATCATCTACCTGCTCCTCCTGTTCATCATCTACCTGCTCATCCTGTTCATCATCTACCTGCTCCTCCTGTTCATCATCTACCTGCTCCTCCTGTTCATCATCTACCTGCTCCTGTTCATCATCTACCTGCTCCTCCTGTTCATCATCTACCTGCTCCTCCTGTTCATCATCTACCTGCTCCTGTTCATCATCTACCTGCTCCTCCTGTTCATCATCTACCTGCTCCTCCTGTTCATCATCTACCTGCTCCTGTTCATCATCTACCTGCTCCTCCTGTTCATCATCTACCTGCTCCTCCTGTTCATCATCTACCTGCTCCTGTTCATCATCTACCTGCTCCTCCTGTTCATCATCTACCTGCTCCTCCTGTTCATCATCTACCTGCTCCTCCTGTTCATCATCTACCTGCTCCTCCTGTTCATCATCTACCTGCTCCTCCTGTTCATCATCTACCTGCTCCTCCTGTTCATCATCTACCTCCTCCTCCTGTTCATCATCTACCTGCTCCTCTTGTTCATCATCTACCTGCTCCTCATGTTCATCATCTACCTGCTCCTCCTGTTCATCATCTACCTGCTCCTCCTGTTCATCATCTACCTGCTCCTCCTGTTCATCATCTACCTGCTCCTCCTGTTCATGATCTACCTGCTCCTCCTGTTCATCATCTACCTGCTCCTCCTGTTCATCATCTACCTGCTCCTCCTGTTCATCATCGACCTGCTCCTCCTGTTCATCATCTACCTGCTCCTCCTGTTCATCATCTACCTGCTCCTCCTGTTCATCATCTACCTGCTCCTCCTGTTCATCATCTACCTGCTCCTCCTGTTCATCATCTACCTGCTCCTCCTGTTCATCATCTACCTCCTCCTCCTGTTCATCATCTACCTGCTCCTCTTGTTCATCATCTACCTGCTCCTCATGTTCATCATCTACCTGCTCCTCCTGTTCATCATCTACCTGCTCCTCCTGTTCATCATCTACCTGCTCCTCCTGTTCATCATCTACCTGCTCCTCCTGTTCATCATCTACCTGCTCCTCCTGTTCATCATCTACCTGCTCCTCCTGTTCATCATCTACCTGCTCCTCCTGTTCATCATCTACCTGCTCCTCCTGTTCATCATCTACCTGCTCCTCCTGTTCATCATCTACCTGCTCCTCCTGTTCATCATCTACCTGCTCCTCCTGTTCTTCATCTACCTGCTCCTCCTGTTCATCATCTACCTGCTCCTCATGTTCATCATCTACCTGCTCCTCCTGTTTATCATCTACCTGCTCCTACTGTTCATCATCTACCTGCTCCTCCTGTTCATCATCTACCTGCTCCTCCTGTTCATCATCTACCTGCTCCTCCTGTTCATCATATACCTGCTCCTCCTGTTCATCATCTACCTGCTCCTCCTGTTCATCATCTACCTGCTCCTCCTGTTCATGATCTACCTGCTCCTCCTGTTCATCATCTACCTGCTCCTCCTGTTCATCATCTACCTGCTCCTCCTGTTCATCATCTACCTGCTCCTCCTGTTCATCATCTACCTGCTCCTCCTGTTCATCATCTACCTGCTCCTCCTGTTCATCATCTACCTGCTCCTCCTGTTCATCATCTACCTGCTCCTCCTGTTCATCATCTACCTCCTCCTCCTGTTCATCATCTACCTGCTCCTCTTGTTCATCATCTACCTGCTCCTCATGTTCATCATCTACCTGCTCCTCCTGTTCATCATCTACCTGCTCCTCCTGTTCATCATCTACCTGCTCCTCCTGTTCATCATCTACCTGCTCCTCCTGTTCATCATCTACCTGCTCCTCCTGTTCATCATCTACCTGCTCCTCCTGTTCATCATCTACCTGCTCCTCCTGTTCATCATCTACCTGCTCCTCCTGTTCATCATCTACCTGCTCCTCCTGTTCATCATCTACCTGCTCCTCCTGTTCATCATCTACCTGCTCCTCCTGTTCTTCATCTACCTGCTCCTCCTGTTCATCATCTACCTGCTCCTCATGTTCATCATCTACCTGCTCCTCCTGTTTATCATCTACCTGCTCCTACTGTTCATCATCTACCTGCTCCTCCTGTTCATCATCTACCTGCTCCTCCTGTTCATCATCTACCTGCTCCTCCTGTTCATCATCTACCTGCTCCTCCTGTTCATCATCTACCTGCTCCTCCTGTTCATCATCTACCTGCTCCTGTTCATCATCTACCTGCTCCTCCTGTTCATCATCTACCTGCTCCTCCTGTTCATCATCTACCTCCTCCTGTTCATCATCTACCTGCTCCTCCTGTTCATCATATACCTGCTCCTCCTGTTCTTCATCTACCTGCTCCTCCTGTTCATCATCTACCTGCTCCTCCTGTTTATCATCTACCTGCTCCTCATGTTCATCATCTACCTGCTCCTCCTGTTTATCATCTACCTGCTCCTCCTGTTCATCATCTACCTGCTCCTCATGTTCATCATCTACCTGCTCCTCCTGTTTATCATCTACCTGCTCCTGTTCATCATCTACCTGCTCCTCCTGTTCATCATCTACCTGCTCCTCCTGTTCATCGTCTACCTGCTCCTCCTGTTCATCATCTACCTGCTCCTCCTGTTCATCATCTACCTGCTCCTCATGTTCATCATCTACCTGCTCCTCCTGTTTATCATCTACCTGCTCCTGTTCATCATCTACCTGCTCCTCCTGTTCATCATCTACCTGCTCCTCCTGTTCATCGTCTACCTGCTCCTCCTGTTCATCATCTACCTGCTCCTCCTGTTCATCATCTACCTGCTCCTCCTGTTCATCATCTACCTGCTCCTCCTGTTCATCATCTACCTGCTCCTCCTGTTCATCATCTACCTGCTCCTCCTGTTCATCATCTACCTGCTCCTCCTGTTCATCATCTACCTGCTCCTCCTGTTTATCATCTACCTGCTCCTGTTCATCATCTACCTGCTCCTCCTGTTCATCATCTACCTGCTCATCCTGTTCATCATCTACCTGCTCCTCCTGTTCATCATCTACCTGCTCCTCCTGTTCATCATCTACCTGCTCCTCCTGTTCATCATCTACCTCCTCCTCCTGTTCATCATCTACCTGCTCCTCATGTTCATCATCGACCTGCTCCTCCTGTTCATCATCTACCTGCTCCTCCTGTTCATCATCTACCTGCTCCTCCTGTTCATCATCTACCTGCTTTTCCTGTTCATCATCTACCTGCTCCT
>NC_140173.1:38990453-39032953 GCF_963971535.1 Notolepis coatsorum | reverse complement strand
CTCTTTGTGAGCTTGATTAAATAGCGTTAGCTCACGTTAGCTAGCGTTAGCTCCCCGGCTAATTTTAGCTCACCCTGAACTAAATCAATGACTAGGTTCTAAAGCATTCAAGTAGTTTTCACTGCACATAGAAGTAGCCAAACATATACACTTTGACTACTGTTTTGATAGGGTTATGGTCTTTACTCTTGGCTACACATTTCTTTTATAAAAAAAACATTAACCTCTTAACATCCAAGGGCCCACATGTGGGCCCTCATGAGGACGATTTGCGATGCCACTTTGCCGACCTCTAGTGTTTCGGGTGTGCATTTCTTTTAATACAATATATAGATAGAAGTACAGCCCTATTTGTTGCCTGTCGATTGCTCTTAAAGGTGACAAAATCCGTTAAGCGGTTCTTGAGTTACATGCCGATATGTGAGGCGTGGCCCAAAGTACGCAAAAGTACACATTACCACCCCCGACTCCCCGGGCTCTAGCTCCGTCAATCATTTGGCGATCTCGAAAATCTTTGCACAGGGTTGTAGCCAATGAGTGTGGCTTTCCAATTAATGATATGATAATTGGGGATCTAATATGGTCTCTATTGATCGATTTATGATACAAAAAAGCAGGGTCCTGTCACACGCCCAGGTCAGGCCCGACATGGGAGAGTCAGCACCACAGACATGAGGTGAACAATGGTCTCCTACCACCCTCTGGTGGTCACCCGCAGACGGTGTGGCCCAGTACATTGGACATGCTGACTAATGTTTTTACTTTAATTAATAGTGTGATTAATGTGGTGTCCTGGTGTGTGCTGTCATTGACTTTCCCTTTCCCTTCCCTGGTGTGATGTGGTTCACTGTTTTGGTTTTGTGTTTGTCATTGCTTTGTGTCTAGGTTGTGTTGTGATTCTGTGTTGGCCAGGTGTTTCTCATTGTTAATTAGTTGGGGTATTTAGGTGTCTGTCTGTCCTCCCTTCCTTGTGGCGATCCTCGTCTCTGCCTCCATTCCCTCTCTGCAAACTGTGTTCTAAACCTTCATTTGGCAACCCCATCGTAACAGAATGTCGCCACCATTAACGAACGCAGAAGAAAGGGCAATCGGTACCATAAAAATCGTCCAGAGCCTGATGGCCGGTGACATGCAGCATTACTCACTGGCCAAGTGGGTGTTCCTGCTCCAGATGATCAACAAGGTCGCCACAGAGATTCCGACACTGGAGCCAGCGATGGGGGAGATGGCCGAACGTGTTGCTGCCCTCATGGAGGAGTATAAGCCGGAGGCTAAGGTAGCTATCTTGCCGACTAGTCTCAGGCTCACGGTCGGCCTAGAGCCTCCCACCGCCGTTGAGACTGTTCAGATGTCCATCACTGATCCGACGTCCACATCTAACACAGCTCCGCCCGTTAGCTCCGCTCCTATAGCTAACCGGCCGTCCCCAGTTAGCACAGCTCCCCCTGTTAGCTCCGCTCCTATAGCTAACCGGCCGTCCCCAGTTAGCACAGCTCCGCCTGTTAGCTCCGCTCCTATAGCTAAACCGACATCCACAGCTAACACAGCTCCGCCCGTTAGCTCCGCTCCTATAGCTAACCAGACGTCCACAGCTAGCACAGCTCCGCCCGTTAACTCCGCTCCTATAGCTAACCAGATGTCCACAGCTAGCACAGCTCCGCCCGTTAGCTCCGCTCCCATAGCTAACCAGACGTTCCCAGCTAGCACAGTCCCCACTCCTAACCTAGGCTCCAGGTTCACGGTGAGCCTAGTACCTGAGACGGACCAGATGTCCCTAGCTAGCATTGTCCCTGCAGCTAGTCAGGTTTCCACAGCTAGCAAGCCTAAGAGGGCTATCATGAGAGGAGCTGCTAGGTTTTCCCCGACAGCTAGCCAGGCCTCCCCAGCTAGCACAGTCCCCACTGCTAACCTAGGCTCCAGGTTCACGGTGAGCCTAGTACCTGAGACTGACCAGATGTCCTTAGCTAGCATTGTCCCTGCAGCTAGTCAGGTTTCTTCAGCTAGCAAGCCTAAGAAGGCTATCATGAAAGGAGCTGCTAGGCTTTCCCCGACAGCTAGCTTAGCCTCTGCAGCTAACCAGGAATCTACAGCTAACCCAGGCCCTACTGTTAGCTTCTGCAGCTAGTCAGGCCCTCCCAGCAAGCATTGTTCCTACAGCTAGCCAGGCCTCCCCAGCTAGCACAGTTCCCACTGCTAGCTTAGGCTATGCAGCTAGCCAGGCTTCCAAAGCTAACCCAGTCCCTACTGTTAGCTTAGCCTCGGCAGCTAGCCAGGCCCTCCCAGCTAGCATTGTTCCTGCAGCTAGCCAGGCCTCCCAGCTAGCACAGTTCCCACAGTGAGTCCAGGCCCCACAGTTAGCCTAGCCCTCGAGGCTAGTATGGCTAACAAGGCCTCTACACTGGGTCCAGACTCCTCATCCCCGGATCCTACACCACGCCTCGCCGCCGAGACCGCTCCGGTCTCCGCGCCCTGCCCGGCCTCTACACCTGGTCCGGCTGCTGTGCCGGCTCCCAGCTCCTCGACTGATCCTGGCTCCCCGTCTGGTTCAGCTCTGCACCGTGATCGGCGTCCTGGTCCTCGCCGTGGTCTTCGCCGTGGTCTTCGCCGTGGTCTTCGCCGTGGTCTTCGCCGTGGTCTGCGCGGGATCCTGCTCCGGGGGTCATCGCCGCCGCACCTCCGTTCTGGCTCTCCTGAACCGGTCCCTAGTCCGGCAGCTGGAGGGTCTCTCGTCCGGGATCCTGCTCCGGGGTCCAGCTCCCCTTCCCGGGCTTCTGCACCTGTCCCCACCCCCCCTTGTCGGGCCTCTGTTCCCAGCTCCAGCCCCCCTCCCCGGGTCTCAGTGCCCATCCCCACCCCCCCTCCCCGGGTCTCGGCGCCCGTTCCCACCCCCCCCTCATCGGGCCTCTGCTCCCAGCTCCGGCTTCCCTCTCCATCTCCCTATTTTTTTCCCCGCCTCCCCTCTCCTGACCTCACTCCTGACCTCACTCCTGACCTCACTCCTGACCTCACTCCGGGCCTCTGTTCCTATCCCCACCCCCCCTCTTCGGGCATCTGCGCCCGTTTTCAACCCCCCTGGCTGCTATGCCCCTCCTGGGTTTTTTTTCCTCTGCCTTCCGGCCCCAGTTCTCCGGGTCCTCGCCCTGTGTTTTTTCCGGGGTCCCGGCCTCCTGCGTCGCCCGTGGGCGGATGATATGTTTGGGGGTCTGGAAGCCCCCCGTTCGGGGGGAGGTACTGTCACACGCCCAGGTCAGGCCCGACCTGGGAGAGTCAACACCACAGACATGAGGTGAACAATGGTCTCCTACCACCCTCTGGTGGTTACCCGCAGACGGTGCGGCCCAATACATTGGACATGCTGACTAATGTTTTAACTTTAATTAATAGTGTGATTAATGTGGTGTCCTGGTGTGTGCTGTCCTTGACTTTCCCTTCCCTGGTGTGATGTGGTTCACTGTTTTGGTTTTGTGTTTGTCATTGCTTTGTGTCTAGGTTGTGTTGTGATTCTGTGTTGGCCAGGTGTTTCTCATTGTTAATTAGTTGGGGTATTTAGGTGTCTGTCTGTCCTCCCTTCTTTGTGGCGACATACCTCCTGTTTCCCCCCTGTTGATGTCCACGTCGTGTTGCACTGTTTTCTCTCTAGTAAGTGTTAGTGTTTTGTTGTTTTGTATTGAGAAGTGTGTTAAGTAGTTTCTGTATGTTATTTGTATTGCACTTGGTTCTATAGTAAACTTCCCTTCTCCAAGCATCGATCCTCGTCTCTGCCTCCGTTCCCTCTCTGCAAACTGTGTTCTAAACCTTCATTTAGCAACCCCATCGTAACAGGGTCCCCCTATAGGGGGACCTTACAGCTTAACGATTATGATATGTAGATAACCTAGTTATATTAGTATTGGCTGAGCGTCCCGCTCTGAGCCTTACGAGATACCTCCCATCTCCTGGGATACCTATTGTATCTCCCACGAACAAATTACATGCACCCCACCTGTATGGGGCCCCGCCCCTTATGGTGGCACAGCCCATATAACCATGACTCTGGTCATGAAACACCCTTCCTCACCAAAACCCGTCCCAGGAAAAGATCCCTCAAGAGGGAACTCAGGGCCGCGCAGAGCGGGACGCTCAGCCAATACTAATATAACTAGGTTATCTACATAACCTATCGTTATATAACGTATTTGCTTTCGCGTCCCGCTCTGAGCCTTACGAGATAATGGGGAAGAGCGGGCGGATCCTGCCCAGCCAACGTGTAGCAGAGGGTAATACCCTCGCACAACCAACGGGACAGGCGCTGCTTCGACAGTGCCTTACCAACATGAGCCCCACCGTAACAGACAAAAAGCTGGTCGGTAACCGTGAAGTCCTGAGTACGGCTGAGGTAAATCCCCAAAGCACGGACTGGACATGACAGGTGAAGGCCCGCATCTAACTCACTAGTGTGAGGAGGAGGACGAAAAGCCTGAACCACAATATCCCGGGAGCGGAAGGAACTCCGGATATTCTTAGGCACGAAAGCAGGATTAGGTCGCAGAGTGGCACCGCAATCGGTCCGAAAAGACAGGCACTCTGGACGTACCGAGAGAGCACAGAGCTCACCCACGCGTTTAGCGGAAGTGACAGCCAGTAGGAACGCGGTCTTGAAAGACAGCTGTCCCAACGGCGCCTGCTCGAGCGGCTCAAACGGGGCCAAGGACAACCGACCGAGGACCAATTGAAGATCCCAAGTCGGAGCCAAGGAGCGTTGCACCGGCTTAACGCGTCGAGCGCCAAGCAGGAAACGCTTCACAAGAGGGTGGCTGAACAAAACAGTCCCCTCAAAACCCTCATGATAGGAGGATATAGCTGCCGCATATACCCTCACTGTCGAAGCCGACAGCCTACCAAGAAGAGACTGGAGATAACCCAGAACAGCATCCAGGGGGCAGGAGACTGGGTCCCAGCCCCCCCCCCGTACACCACTCTTGGAACGCACGCCACCTGCCCGCGTAAACCGCGACAGAGGAGGGAGCATGCGCACACCGGATGGTATCAACCACCGCGGGATCCATCCTCTCCAGACTCACCCTCCCACCAGCCACACCACCAGGCGTTGACCCAACACCGGAGGCTGAAAAAGCACTCCGTTGTGCTGCGAGAGGGCCGTCGCTGACCACGGAATGACCCAAGGAGGAGCGACCAGAAGCTGGATTAAGACCGGGAACCACACTGACGTGCCCCGGTCCGGCGCGACCAGGATCACCGTCCTGCGCTCCCTCCGTATCCGCTCCAACAGCTGACTCAACAGCTGTACAGGAGGGAAGGCGTACAGAAGACCGGGCGGCCACGTAAAGGTCGAGAAGGCATCCACCCCCAAGGGGGGATGATCCGCTCGACTGAGCGAGAACCACAAGGGGCACTTGTGAGAACGTCGGCACGCAAACAGATCTACCGAGGCCTCCCCGAACCGATCCCAGATCTGTCTGACTATGTCGGGGCGGAGTTCCCACTCGTCGCAACGAGGACCGCCCCGAGACATTATATCCGCCGCCACATTGTCCGTACCAGGAACGTGGAGCGCCCGCAGACTGCGCAGCCTGCGGGATGCCCATAGCAACAGTTCGCGCGCCACCCGGAGCAGGCGGGCGGAACGAGTCCCACCATGCCTGTTTATATACGCCGCCGCCATCACATTGTCCGTCCTGACCAAAACGTGTTTGCCTACCACCAGGTGGCCGAGCCGTTTGAGGACCAGGAGGACCGCCTTCAACTCCAACACATTGATATGCAGGACAGCTGGGTCGGCATGACCCGTCCAGCTGCCCCCCACTGTATGGGTCCGAAACGCCCCTCCCCAACCCGTGAGAGAGGCGTCGGTGAAAACCGTGACGTGGGAGCCACTGCTGCCCATGGGGACCCCAGCGGAGAGGATACCCAGCCTCCCCCAGTGGGCGAGATCCCCCCATATCGACAAAGGAACCGTCAACCGTCTCCCTTTGCCCCACACCGGATCTATTCTCAAAGAGAGAAACCACCTCTGTATCCGCCTCATAAAGAGGAGGCCAAGAGGAACCACCGTGTGGGCCGCCGACATAAGGCCCAGCAGACGCATCACCTGCAGCGCCGTAACCGTCCCTCCCAGACGGAAACCCCCGAGCGTGTGACGGAGATCCCCCCGACGCTGCTCCGAGAGGGTCGCAAGCATGGGCTTCGACCTCAATGTCAAGCCCAAGTACTCCACCTGTTGACTGGGAAGAGGGGTACTCTTCTTCCAATTCACAGCAAAACCCAGGCTGGTGAGGAATTCCACCACCAGTCGAGTATGAGACCTGGTAACCTCCTCTGAACGGCTGAGGAGCAGAATGTCGTCGAGATAGAACAGGACTCGTATCCCCCGACGACGTAAAGGCCGCAGAGCAGCCGCCACACACTTGGTGAATGTGCGGGGAGCCAGAGAATAACCGAACGGCATTCTGTGGTACTCGTACGCTATGCCCTGAAACAGGAACCGTAGGAACTTCCTGTGAGGAGGGAAAATGGGTATGTGAAAATACGCATCCTTCAGGTCTATGGAGGTGAACCAGTCCCCCCTCCTGACAGCAAGCAGAAGGAGTCGGACGGTCAACATCCTGAACGGTCTCACTACAATCAACCGATTGAACATGGACAGATTCAGTATAGGTCTGACCCCCCCAGTTTTCTTGGGCACCAGAAAATAACGGGAGTAGACGCCTGACATTGCGTCCTCTCTCGGGACCACAACGACGGCCTGCTTCGCCAACAGAGATTGGATCTCGTCGGCCAGGGCTGTCACTGCGCCCGACCCTAACAATAGGGTCGGCACCAAACCTGAGAACGGAGGATGGGGCCGCGCAAACTGCAAAACCAGCCCCGCCTCTAACGTTCTCCTCATCCACCGATTCAAAGGACATTCCCGTCGCCATATGTGAATATAATCCCACAGCGCCCCCGCCGTCAACTGACGCTGGGCCGCAAGGAACAGCAGATAATTGGCCCGGTCCCCCCCGTTGTGCAAAGCACCCAAGGGGGGACCCCGACAGAAAGGGCCGGTTTGATACGGGAGGAGCGGTCATCAAACTTGTGGACACACACTCACCCCCTGAACACCCCTCCAGCACACGCTGAGGAGTTGTTCCGCAGCCAGACACGCAAGGCCTGAGGACCCCATGGGCTCCTGCACGCCGAAGCCCTGCAGTGATATTGCTATCACTCAAATCACGCTCGCCTCTCCTTTGCAGACCACTGCCGGTTTGACGGGAGTGGGAGGCAACAGCGCGACACCCCGCCTGGCGAGGGTGTCGAGTCCCCCTGCACCGAGTCCCCCTGCTGACCACTGGAGCTAGTGGCAGCTGTAACACCAGGTTCCACCCACCCACAACCTGCGGTGTAGGAACCACGCAACGACGGAACATTCTCACGGACAGACCCAGGCTCAGCCATCAACTGGGTGTCAGCCCCTGTCTCCATGAGAAGCGAAGAATGGGGCCGCATACGCTTCAATGAAGGTTCGCGGCCCGCAGCCAAAAGAGAACGCTCAGAGCCCCGCTTCTGGGGGTACCAGAGAGAGGATTGAACGGGGAGCGGGCTGCTCGCGGCAAAATGACGACGGGTTGGTTTACCAAACCCGAAATCACCCAAAATGGCCGATCCCTCGGCCGCCAAGACTGTCGGCCTTACGATACCCTGTCGATTCTCCAACCAGGGCACCACTGGCGGGGGAAACATGGCCGCCTGTCGAGGATCTCGCCACAGTCGTTGACGAGACCGTGCTCCCACCCCTGGCTGCACAGCGTGAGGCGGTGTAGGACCCGGATCAATAACCGCCTGCGCCTCCACAGAACGCCCAAAAAGACTATCTGTGGAAAAAGGAGTCGTGAGGAGAGAAAACCTATCCTCTTTCCCAAGAGGAGACTGCTCCAACCAAACATGCCTAACAACCAAAGTCAATAGCATCCGAATCCTCCCCGCAGTTATAGCTTGCGACTGAGTCAAGATCTCTATAACACCACAAACATGAATCACGTTCATAGTGTCGGTTGGACCCAAAGACCTACAACCCGACGCCATCTTGGATAGGAAAGTAGCCAGCTGAGCCAAAACACTGGCCGCCGCTAAATGCCATCCTGCAGCAGTATACCACTCATTCGTCCATACTGCCACCCTCCGAGCCGACATGCTATCAAGCAACGGCCGGGCGGAACGTCGTTCATCCCCGCCTGGGCACAAAAAAGAAGCTACCTGGCTACTTAGCCAAGGTACCCCCGGCCTGCACCCCGTCGTCAGCCCCTTCACCCGCAAAAAAGGTAAATAGAGCTCAGCGAACCCCCCCCACATCCACCACCGACTGACCTTCATCAATGAAGCTGGCAAGAGGAGGGAAAAGCGGAATCCCGCGGCGGGGATTATTAGACATTCCAGCGTCAACATCAGCGTCAGCAGAAAAAACAGCAGTAGCATTAGCGTTAACAGCATGTTCCAGGATCGCCAGGACATCGCCCACTACAGTGGAACGATCGCCAAGCCGCCCCGGCCCTGGTGCCGAAACATACTCCACAGCACGACCAACACCGACATTGATGCCTACTGACACAGACCTCACCTTTGTACAAGCCGACCCGTTAGCCAAACCTTGTACGCTGCCCCTCGGTCCGTCGCCGTCAGCCGAGGAACCACCAGCACAGATCTCATGTGTCGCCGAAACAAGCTCCGGAGAATCCAGGGAAAAACAACTCTCCGGTAAGCCCTCAACATTACGAATCTTCCTTAATCTTTTCATTCCGCTAGTCTCGTATGGTGCACGCATCCAATACGCTGGGACGAAAATAGAGGAAGGGTGTTTCATGACCAGAGTCATGGTTATATGGGCTGTGCCACCATAAGGGGCGGGGCCCCATACAGGTGGGGTGCATGTAATTTGTTCGTGGGAGATACAATAGGTATCCCAGGAGATGGGAGGTATCTCGTAAGGCTCAGAGCGGACGCGAAAGCAAATACGTTATATAACAGGTTAAACTGAAAGCGTGTTCTCGCACACCTGAATTTGCATACAGAAGTGTCCCGCCAGCTCCTTATAAGGCATCAAGGGCCGCGTGCAAACAGATTCAACAGGTTGTGCTGACCCCCATATTCAATAGGTAACGTGGAAGCGTTTTTTTGCGACTGATCAAAATGAGATTAGATTAAAATGTATTACCATTATACGTAATGTACGTTAGTGCATCGTTGCTAATAAACTATAGATGTATAATATATATTATTAAATATATAGCCTACATGAAAGGAATGGGGTGTGCTGAGAGCAGAATGTAGATGTGTCCATTCTAATTCCACTATAGCTACATCCACACGATTGAGTTTAGTTCTTATTTATTTATTTATGTATTTATTCACTGTAATTTGCTGTGTTTGTCTGGCTTTTATTTGTTTTCGGACATCACAATGCCTCTGCATGACTATAAATTTAAAACATAATTTTTAATGCAACAAATATTTATTATTATTATAATTATTTAATTCCGAGGATGTCTGTAGAATCAACGTGAACGCAATCACCATGATTTCTCCTAAATTAAGCCATTAACTCATTCGGCACCAGCTATTAGTTAGGGCCCGCTGTAGCTAGGCCGCGCTTTAAACGATAGGACTGAGTCACCTTGTTTGTAGAGCTATAACTATATTCTATATTATAGCTATGGATACAATACTATGGCCCATTTGACATCACCTGTCTATCATTCAATATGTGAAAAAGAATACATTTTTCCATCCATACATTCCAGTGTTATATCGTGGTGAATATAAGTATGGTTTTAGAGCGGTCTAGGGTCATTCATGAAATGCTGAGTTATAGCCCTATACGTCAATTACACTATAGACGTTGCCACTTCTTGCCTGTATATGCTATTATCCTGAAATAAAATCTATATCATAGGTATTATGTTCCATCATGAATGCATGAAAGGGTGGGGGGGGACCTCAGACTCATTCCCTATGGCAACACAGAGGTCCGGGGGTGAATAATGATATGAAGGAATAAACGACCAAAACGAGAAATCTCGGGTCTTGGCGCCCAATGCATGGCGAGTTAACCCGGGATATCTTGGGTCTGGCGGAGAATGTGTTAACCTCTTAACAGGCGCCCCCAAAATTGGCCATTTTAGTTTTTGTTTTTTGAGGACTGCATACTTTCTTTGTTAACCAAAACACTATACTTTATTCTTATAGCACATGCATGAGCCTGGTCTCTTTTGAAAGATGACATTCTGAAGTGTCTGATACAATAAAGATAATTCACTTTTAGTGCTAATTAAATAGTGTAACATAGGTCTGAACTTGAGTTGTAGAAAAACTTGTTACTCACATTTTTCTGTAGTAGTTAGTAGTCCAGAAGTAGTATTTCCCCAGAAATGTGTATGGCTAAAACGATATGCTGCGTCCATAGCCTGAAGTATTGTGTAGTACATGACCAAATTTCACAAGAATCCGTTCAGAAATGAGTGATTAGGAGCGATTTTGGTAAACTGTGTAGCGTTTCTGGTTTTTATTTCCTCATAGACTTCAATTCATTCTGCGGTTTTTCTCTTCCCGTTTTCGCTCGTGACTTTTCACCTAGATCCCTGATTCGTGCCTCCCCATGTGGGGGATCATTGGAAAGCCACACTCATTGGCTACAACCCTGTCCAATCATTATCGAGATCGCCAAATGATTGATGGAAATAGAGCCCCGGGAGTCGGTGTTGTATTTGTACAACACTGTGTACTTCGGTGCACGCCTGACATATCGGCATGTAATTCGAGAACCGCTGAGCGGATGGCTATCGACAGGCAACAAATCAGGCTTTCATATATTTTATAAAAAATATGCACACTCGATCTGCTAGATGTCGCCAAAGTGCAGGTGGGAAAATCGTCACACCAGTCTGTCTTATTTACAACTGCTCTTCCTCGCTCGTAAATCCTGCTCTCAGCTACGAGCGAATCCCAGAGAAGGAACCATTCGAGAATGCCAAAATCCGTCCGAAAAGCTTGTAAGTGGAGTTACAATGAAATTTGCTCGTAACTTTCCTTGTAAATCCGTTGGTCCAGACCAGTAGGTATAGAGACATGTTTGTCCACCCAGTTGGTTGAGACACATCAAACCCTCAGGACACAGACACCGCGAAGGCATAGCTCCTTAAAAGACATCTGTAATCTGATCACTGCTTTAACGTATCGCATTGTATATTTTTGATCAGATTACTCTAATCCCATTACTCCCCAACCCTGGGGCTATATGGCACCATACACTCACCGGGAATCTATAATAGAGCACGGGTCAGTAACCGCTAGTGTAGTAATGATACTATTACAAGTTCATCCTCTGGAGACACACACACACACACACACACACACACACACACACACACACACACACACACACACACACACACACACACACACACACACACACACACACACACACACACACACACACACACACACACACACACACACACACACACACACACACACACACACACACACACACACACACACACACACACACACACACACACACACACACACAGAGACACACACACACACACACCCCACACACGCACGCACGCACACACACACACACACACACACACACACACACACACACACACACACACACACACACACACACACACACACACACACACACACACACACACACACAAATAAACATACAGTAACACACAGAGTGTCAGACTAGAGATAAATCCTGCATTCACTGACCTTTGCTTGAGCCCCCCCTCAATCCACCCCCCCCCCCCCCCCCACCCCTCAAATCACAGCTCTAAATCTAATACAGTAATTACTACTGACCCTACAAGCATCTGTAGGAGAGATCTGGGGTGGAGTCAGGGTGGGAGGGGAGGTGTTGGGGAGGAGGTGGGAGGAGCCAGGGTGGGAGGGGAGGTGTTGGGGATGAGGTGGGAGGAGCCAGGGTGGGAGGGAGGTGTTTGGGAGGAGGTGGGATGAGCCAGGATGGGAGGGGAGGTGTGTGTGTGGAGGAGGTGGGAGGAGCCAGGGTGGGAGGGGAGGTGTTGTGGAGGAGGTGGGAGGACCCAGGGTGGGATGGGAGGTGTGTGTGTGGAGGGGGTGGGAGGAGCCAGGGTGGGAGGGGAGGTGTGTGTGTGTGGAGGAGGTGGGAGGAGCCATGGTGGGAGGGGAGGTGTGTGTGGAGGAGGTGGGAGGAGACAGGGTGGGAGGTGAGGAGGTGGGAGGAGCCATGGCGGGAGGTGGTGGTTGGTTTGAACCCGTTCGCAAAACAACACCTAACTGCCCCTTCACAAAACAACCCTGCACAACTCCCAGCGAGAAGGTTGGTGCCTTGCATGGTTGTCTCCGATGTGTGTGTATGTGTGTGTGTGTGTGTGTGTGTGTGTGTGTGTGTGTGTGTGTGTGTGTGTGTGTGTGTGTGTGTGTGTGTGTGTGTGTGTGTGTAAGGGTGAATGTGAGGCATACATTATAAAGGTGCAAGAGGTAAAGAGGCCGGCCAGTAACCGAAAGGTCGCTGGTTTGATCCCCGGCCCCCCGACGAGGCAGTGAACCTCCAATCTGCTCCAGGGGAACTGCAGTGCAGGAGACCCTGACCTCTGACATCTCTGATGAAATGAACAGCATCATCATCATCAACCTTTATTTATTCTCGAAATTACAATTG
The DNA here is from genome assembly GCF_963971535.1 of Notolepis coatsorum. Lineage (NCBI taxonomy): Eukaryota > Metazoa > Chordata > Actinopteri > Aulopiformes > Paralepididae > Notolepis > Notolepis coatsorum. Next base: position 39,020,268 of record NC_140173.1, on the reverse strand, counting down.
AGATCACCCTCATTTTCAATGTGGTCGAGACTTTACAGACATTTCAATGCACGCATTTCTACAATATAACATGTGGGGGACTGTGTGTATATGACTAGGAGAGATATGACGACTGTGTGTAACTAGGAGGGATATGAGGACTGTGCGTAACTAGGAGGGATATGAGGACTGTGCGTATGTGTAACTAGGAGGGATATGAGTACTGTGCGTTAGGAGGGATATGAGGACTGTGCGTATGTAACTAGGAGGGATATGAGGACAGTGTGTGTAACTAGGAGGGATATGAGGACTGTGTGTATATGACTAGGATGGATATGACGACTGTGTGTAACTAGGAGGGATATGAGGACTGTGCGTAACTAGGAGGGATATGAGGACTGTGCGTATGTGTAACTAGGAGGGATATGAGTACTGTGCGTTAGGAGGGATATGAGGACTGTGCGTATGTAACTAGGAGGGATATGAGGACAGTGTGTGTAACTAGGAGGGATATGAGGACTGTCTGTATGTAACTAGGAGGGATATGAGGACAGTGTGTGTAACTAGGAGGGATATGAGGACAGTGTGTGTAACTAGGAGGGATATGAGGACTGTCTGTATGTAACTAGGAGGGATATGAGGACAGTGTGTGTAACTAGGAGGGATATGAGGACAGTGTGTGTAACTAGAAGGGATATGAGGACTGTATGTGTAACTAGAAGGGATATGAGGACTGTGTGTAACTAGGAGGGATATGAGGACTGTGTGTAACTAGGAGGGATATGAGGACTGTGTGTGTAACTGGGAGGGATATGAGGACTGTGTATATATGTAAATAGGAGGGATATGAGGACTGTGTGTATGTGTAACTAGGAGGGATATGAGGACTGTGCGTATGTGTAACTAGGAGGGTTATGAGGACTGTGTGTAACTAGGAGGGATATGAGGACAGTGTGTGTAACTAGGAGGGATATGAGGACTGTATGTGTAACTAGGAGGGATATGAGGACTGTGTTTTTTTAAGAGTGGGGAACACTCTTTTGATCAGATCTCTCTCTGGAACCACATTTACCCTTAATAATCAAAGAGGTGCAGGAGGAGAGAGAGGAGTGGGATAGGAGGTGCAGGAGGAGAGAGAGGAGTCTATGTCTAACTGTCTATATATATATATGTGTGTATGTGTGTGTGTTTCTTAACACCACTTTTTATTTTTAAATGTGTTATTTTCTCTTTCTTTGAGCTTGACTCTTTAACTTTTGATTGTTAAAGTGTCTGTTACTTAACTTTTCTTTTCTTGTGTTTTATTATTATACACATTGTGATTGGTCGAGAGCGCTGTAAACCGGGAGTATATTCATGATACACTCGCGGTTAAATCACCATGAATATACCACTGCGCTGGCTTTAGAATGTTGTAGAACGTTTCAACTGCCATTCATCAAACGGACACTGTCAACATGACCTACTCCGCGGACGCTACGTTTGATTTAACGTACCCGTTAACTATAAACAAGTGGATAGATATAGAGGAGTCTAATTTTTCTAAGTCGGAAAAAGTAACCAGCCCCTCGGACAGTTCCGTCGACTTGGTGGTGTTGAAGGATTCATTGCGGCTTTTCTCCACCGCGTCCAGCTCATCTTTCGTTGGCTTGGCAATGTTTTGGCATGTCTAATAATGCTGTTTTTATGAATACCGTTAGATGTAGGCCCGTCCTCTATATGTATCCACTTGTTCATAGTTAATGGGTACGTTAAATTAGACTAATACGTCATTCGTTTGCGTTGCCAAGCTTGTTGAGTTAGGCTTGTCGCAGAAATCTTTAATTGGCATGCAACGACACTCAATGTTAGCGGCACACACACACCGGAACACACACGCATGCATTGTCTGTAGGATCACCGATGCGAAACTCCTCTGCGCTTAACCCATCCCGTCGTCCTTCCCCCCAAGGGCAGCCGGGAGCAGACGAGGGCTGTGGCGTGAGCCGCACCCGGGGACCATCCAAGTGCTCCTGCCCGTCTTCGTCACGGAGGCAACAGCGTTAGCGATCTGTTGTTGTGCATGTTTTTCCATTGGGTTTATCTTAACGGGGGGGGGGGGGCCCTTGTGAGCACGGGGAGAACATGCAAACTCCACACAGAAAGGACTGGGGGATCCCCCACCTGGGTACCTGGCAACGCGGAAACCCTGTCCCCAAGCGGGAATCGAACCCAGGACGTTCTAGCTGTGAGGCGGCAGTGTTAACCACTACACCAGGGTCAGGGTCAGGGTCATGGTTAGGGTTATGGTTATGGTTATGGTCAGGGGTCAGGGTTATGGTTAGGGTCAGGGTCAGGGGTCAGGGTCAGGGTTACTCACCGGGGGAGCGTCCTCCTCTATGTTGGTGCTGTATGGCAGGTTGGTGAAAACAGGATCCATGTCTTGGATGTCGGTGATGGTGATCGCCAGGTTGGCCAGCCGAGACAGAGGCTGTTTCCCCTGGTCCTGAAACCACATCGGACACAACAAGTCACTAACACACAAACACACTGATCAATACAGTTTATGAGCCTAACCCTATCACTCCTTCATACTAGAAAAAGAAGAGGAAAAAGAAGAAAAAAGAAGAAGAAGAAGAAGGAGAAGAAGAAGGAGAAGAAGAAGAAGAAGGAGAAGAAAGAAGGAGAAGAAGGAGAAGAAGAAGAAGAAGAAGAAGAAGAAGAAGAAGAAGAAGAAGAAGAAGAAGAAGAAGAAGAAGAAGAAGAAGAAGAAGAAGAAGAAGAAGAAGAAGAAGAAGAAGAAGAAGAAGAAGAGAAGAAGAAGAAGAAGAAGAAGAAGAAGAAGAAGAAGAAGAAGAAGAAGAAGAAGAAGAAGGAGGAGGAGACGAAGAAGAAGAAGGAGAAGAAGGAGAATGAGAAGAAGGAGAAGAAGAGAAGAAGAAGAAGAAGAAGAAGAAGAAGAAGAAGAAGAAGAAGACGAAAGAAGAAGAAGAAGAAGAAGAAGAAGAAGAAGAAGAAGAAGAAGAAGAAGAAGAAGAAGAAGAAGAAGAAGAAGAAGAAGAAGAAGAAGAAGAAGAAGAAGAAGAAGAAGAGAAGAAGGAGAACAATTATAAGAAGAAGAAGACAAAGAAGACAAAGGAAAATAAGAAGATGAAGAAAAATTAGGAGAAGAAGAAGGAGGAGGAGACGTGGAGGAGTTGTGTGTGTGTGTGTGTGTGTGTGTGTGTGTGTGTGTGTGTGTGTGTGTGTGTGTGTGTGTGTGTGTGGTTGTGTGTGTGTGTGTGTGTGTGTGTGTGTGTGTTGTGTGTGTGTGTGTGTGTGTGTGTGTGTGTGTGTGTGTGTGTGTGTGTTTGTGTGTGTGTGTGAGTGTGTGTGTGTGTGTGTGTGTTGTGTGTGTGTGTGTGTGTGTGTGTGTGTGTGTGTGTGTGTGTGTGTGTGTGTGTGTGTGTGTGTGTGTGTGTGTGTGTGTGTGCGTGCGCGGTGCAGACCGTGGCGTTGACGGTCAGCTGGTAGGAGGAGGAGGTCTCGTAGTCCAGGGCTCGGGCCACAGTCACGGTGCCTCTGGCTCCATCGATGGAGAAGAACGGGGAGAGAGGCTGGAAGGAGAAGAGCACGCTGCCCCCGGTGCCCAGGTCTGGGTCGGTGGCGTTCACCACGAACACAGGCGTCCCCACAGGGGTGTTCTGTAACACACACACAGAGACACACACACACACACAGAGACACAGAGACACACACACAGACACAGAGACACACACACAGACACAGAGACACACACACACACACAGAGACATATCGTTAAAACAATCACTTTAAACAAAATGTCACTTTAAAAAATAGAAAGTCACTTTAAAGGAAGGACGTACTGTATAGTATAGTTTAGATACTTTAAGGAGTTAAAGAGTTAACATTTAAAATTGTATATTATATAGTAGTGTATATAGGAACCAGTTTCTCAGGAACTTAGCATGTATTTTTTATCATGCATATCTTGTGTCTTACCTATTTTATTTTTTCTATCCCTATTTTTATTATTGTATTTTGCACAATCGATGCGGGCATGACCACCCGCATTTCACTGCATGCCCTGGTATGTATGTGACAAATAAACCTCTTGATTCTTCTTCTTGATTCTTAGCCTCATACGATAATTGCCTAAGTAATTTTTCAAGATTTTTGGAAAAGAAGGAAAAAACTAATTTTCCAGCAATGTGTACGATTTTTTTATTATATTTTGAAAATAAGTTCCACAAGGTGTATCAACAAGTTTGCAAAAATACAAAAACACAACAACCATTGCGTAACAAAATAAGGTGACTTTTAAACAAAATATATTGTGACTTAGGCATTTTTTTCTCGTACATACAATGGGGATTTTTTTATGTAACACACGTTCTGATTGGCTGACACTAAACCAGGGCGGTGCAGCAGTGTGAGGAGATTACAGTTAGGCAGAAATCTCAATTTGACCAAAAAAATTACTTAGGCAATTATCGTATGAGGCTAAAGATATATAAGTTAGGTTAATTAAAACACTCTAGAGTCTGGGCTGTTGGGCCCCTCCTCCTGGGAATTTTCACATTTTTCTTTTTTTTACATAATATGAAACTACAGGTTCATACCTTCAAAATAAGCCATCAATTGTCAAATTCGAGTCGATAGTTTTCAATCAATGTCCTATGAAACATTCTGGTAACATTCTAACCAAATCTCAGTTCAGGGCTTTGAAACAATGAAACACAATTCAGCTATTTGATGAAAGCTATGTGATGAAGTGTGTTCTGAGTGTGATGAACACACACCTAAGTGTGTCTGAGTGTGATGAACACACACCTAAGGGTGTCTGAGTGTGATGAACACACACCTAAGTGTGTCTGAGTGTGATGAACACACACCTAAGTGTGTCTGTGTGTAAATAACACACACATCTAAGTGTGTCTGAGTGTAAATGAACACACACCTAAGTGTGTCTGAGTGTAAATAACACATGTCTAAGTGTGTCTGAGAGTGTGAAGAACACACACCTAAGTGTGTCTGAGTGTGATGAACACACACCTAAGTGTGTCTGAGTGTAAATAACACGCACATAAGTGTGTCTGAGTGTGATGAACACACACCTAAGTGTGTCTGAGTGTAATGAACACACACCCAAGGGTGTCTGAGTGTGATGAACACACACCTAAGTGTGTCTGAGTGTAAATAACATGCACCTAAGTGTGTCTGAGTGTGATGAACACACACCTAAGTGTGTCTGAGTGTGAAGAACACACACCTAAGTGTGTCTGAGTGTGATGAACACACACCTAAGTGTGTCTGAGTGTGATGAACACACACCTAAGTGTGTCTGAGTGTGATGAACACACACCTAAGTGTTTCTGTGTGTAAATAACACACACCTAAGTGTGTCTGAGTGTGATGAACACACACCTAAGTGTGTCTGAGTGTGGGACAGCCAGGACAATGTGACATAGGGGCATGAGAATGCACTGCTCACACAAACACACACATGACAAGACCCGCCTGCGCTTTGTGCACGACCATCTCTGAAACAGCTCATCAACAGAAACACTCCAGCGACACAATCAAACATTTTAGGCCAAAGTCATGATCACCAGTTCACAGCTAGAGGAGTGATATTATCACCAGTTCACAGCTAGATGAGTGATATTATCACCAGGTCACAGCTAGAGGAGTGATATTATCACCAGTTCACAGCTAGAGGAGTGATATTATCACCAGTTCACAGCTAGAGGAGTGATATTATCACCAGTTCACAGCTAGAGGAGTGATATTATCACCAGTTAACAGCTAGAGGAGTGATATTATCACCAGGGCACAGCTAGATTAGTGATATTATCACCAGGTCACAGCTAGAGGAGTGATATGATCACCAGGTCACAGCTAGAGGAGTGATATTATCACCAGGTCACAGCTAGAGGAGTGATATGATCACCAGTTCACAGCTAGAGGAGTGATTATCACCAGGTCACAGCTAGAGGAGTGATATGATCACCAGGTCACAGCTAGAGGAGTGATATGATCACCAGTTCACAGCTAGAGGAGTGATATTTCACCAGTTAACAGCTAGAGAGTGATATTATCACCAGTTCACAGCTAGAGGAGTGATATGATCACCAGGTCACAGCTAGAGGAGTGATATTATCACCAGTTAACAGCTAGAGGAGTGATATTATCACCAGTTCACAGCTAGAGGAGTGATATGATCACCAGGTCACAGCTAGAGGAGTGATATGATCACCAGTTCACAGCTAGAGGAGTGATATTATCACCAGTTAACAGCTAGAGGAGTGATATGATCACCAGTTCACAGCTAGATGAGTGATATTATCACCAGTTAACAGCTAGAGGAGTGATATTATCACCAGGTCACAGCTAGAGAGTGATATGATCACCAGGTCACAGCTAGAGGAGTGATATGATCACCAGTTCACAGCTAGAGGAGTGATATTATCACCAGTTAACAGCTAGAGGAGTGATATTATCACCAGTTCACAGCTAGAGGAGTGATATTATCACCAGTTAACAGCTAGAGGAGTGATATGATCACCAGTTCACAGCTAGAGGAGATGATATTATCACCAGGTCACAGCTAGAGAGTGATATTATCACCAGGTCACAGCTAGAGGAGTGATATTATCACCAGGTCCAGCTAGAGGAGTGATATTATCACCAGTTAACAGCTAGAGGAGTGATATTATCACCAGTTAACAGCTAGAGGAGTGATATTATCACCAGTTAACAGCTAGAGGAGTGATATTATCACCAGTTAACAGCTAGAGGAGTGATATGATCACCAGTTAACAGCTAGAGGAGTGATATTATCACCAGTTCACAGCTAGAGGAGAGACTGATATATAACACAACGACAGGTGAGACATAATTATGTTACTCTATCATAATATAATAATAATAATAATAATAATAATAATAATAATAATAATAATAATAATAATAATAATAATAATAATAATAATAATAATAATATAATATAATAATAATAATAATAATAACACAATGACCGGTGAGACATATGTTACTCTATCAATAATAATAACAACACAATGACAGGTGAGACATATGTTACTCTATCAATAATAATAACAAACACAATGACAGGGAGACATATCTAACTCTATCAATACTAATAACACAATACATGTGTGTACCTTCTGTTTAAATAATGTAAAGACAAGATATCCCAGTGCACTGGATCTTGAACGGCATCTCTACTCTCAAAAGCACACGTTGAATACAATGCACACATGTGAATATGTGAATAATAAATACATCATTAATAACCGCCATATGAAATAATAAACCATCGGTCCCATCATCGCCTCTATCCTGTTTAGCGTGTTCCTCTCAGAGCCTCGACAGTGAGTGGACCAGAAGGCGAGCCTTCCCTCCCGCTCGTCTATAATCTCCCCGCTCGCAGCGCGCCGGCGGAGAGAGCACTATCTATCGGACACATTGTCCGTCTTCCGCTTGGCCTTTCGTGGCGTCCTGCGGGAGCCGCCGGCCTCTCCATCAGCCTATTGATTGGAGCTGCGCGCCGTCGATTAGGAGTCAATGGGGTGAGCGGCCGCGCAAGAGCAAAGCTGTGAATCCCTCCGCTTTGATTAGTGTCCATAAGACCGGCCAATCACTTCTCCATAAACAAGACACACACAGTAATCCCCCCCCCCCCCCCCACCCATAAGGGAGGGGTAGAGACAAGAGTCTGAACGGCTGTGTGCGTGCGTGCGTGCGTGCGTGCGTGTACGTGTGTGTGTGTGTGCGTGCGTGCGTGCGTGTACGTGTGTGTGTGTGTGCGTGCGTGTGTGTGTGTGTGTGTGTGTGTCTGTGTGTGCGTGCGTGCTGTGTGTGTGTGTGTGTGTGTGTGTGTGTGTGTGTGTGTGTGTGTGTGTGTGTGTGTGTGTGTGTGTGTGTGTGTGTGTGTGTGTGTGTGTGTGTGGTGTGTGTGTGTGTGTGTGTGTGTGTGTGTGTGTGTGTGTGTGTGTGTGTGTAGTGTGTGTGGGTAGAGTAGTGTGCTAACACTGTGTATGTGGCTCCACTGGGGCCGTACTTGACATTAAAGACTCCCAGTGATGTCATCACAAACCACATGGTGACTGCAGAATCCTTCCCGATTACTAAAACACATAGGACTTTACATGTTGTCTTCACATACTCACACTGTACTAAAGAAAAAGGTGTTTACATGTTGGCTCAAAAGAAGAGAGAGAGAGAGAGAGAGAGAGAGAGATGAGAGAGAGAGAGAGAGAGAGAGAGAGAGAGAGAGAGAGAGAGAGAGAGAGAGAGAGAGAGAGAGAGAGAGAGAGAGAGAGAGAGAGAGAGAGAGAGAGAGAGAGAGAGAGAGGGAGAGAGAGAGAGAGAGATATAGAGAGAGGGAGAGAGAGAGAGAGAGAGAGAGAGAGAGAGAGAGAGAGAGAGAGAGAGAGAGAGAGAGAAGAGAGAGAGAGAGAGAGAGAGGAGAGAGAGAGAGAGAGAGAGAGAGAGAGAGAGAGGGAGAGTGAGAGAGAGGAGATGGATGGATAAAGAGAGGGGAGGGGGGAGAGATGGAGAGATAGTTGGAGAGAAGGAGCGAGAGAGAGAGGGGAGGTATATGTAGAGTGTGAGAGAGAGGAGAGAGAGAAAGATAGAGATAATGAGAGGGGAGATAGAGTGGGATGGAGAGAGAGAAGAGATTGCGGAATGGAGAGAGATAATGAGAGGGAGGGAGAGAGAGAGAGCAGATTGGGAAATAAGAGAGAGAGAGAGAGAGAGAGAGAGAGAGAGAGAGAGGAGAGAGAGAGAGAGAGAGAGAGAGAGAGAGAGAGAGAGAGAGAGAGAGAGAGAGATGAGAGAGAGAGAGAGAGAGAGAGAGAGAGAGAGAGAGAGAGAGAGAGAGAGGGGAAGACATAGAGCCTCGTGTTATATCTTATCTGAAGAGCACGGCAGGAATCCACTCATCTTCCTCTGAGAGCAACCACTTACTGATAGAGAGACAGCGAGAGAGGGAGATAAAGATATAGAGTGAAATAGGGAGATAGAGAGAGACAGAAATAGGGAGAGAGACAGAGAGAAAGAGAGACAGAGAGAAACTAAAAGAGGGAGAGAGAGACAGAGAAAGAGACAGATATAAAGAGAGACAGGGAGAGAGAGAAAGAGAGAAAGGGAGAGAGAGAGAGATAGAGATAGTCTATTATCTATTATAAGTATGAATGTTGAGCCTGTCTGTAATAGCCATGAGATATCTCTAATACAGACGGGAGTCCCTGCTCTCTTTTAAGTTGACTGCTGCTGTATAATGTCTAATGGGTATAAGCCCCCCCCCCCCCCCCCCCCCCCAGAAACACAACCCCCCCCCAACTGCAGAGTAATTTGGCCGGCATGCACCTTTACTTGATATTTCAAAAAATTCCAAAGCAGAATTTAACGAAAGCTCACCTGTCTAACAAACGATGACCGCTTTAGAACGTCGTCATACAGGCTTAAGTACAGTGTGAAGCGTGCGTTTTAACATGCAGCTTTGTCTCGTCACATTATCACAGTGCTACAGGAAAACAGTGCATTGTATAAGACTTTACTGTAATATTTGACAGTGTTCTATCATATAATCCTGTGCTGTAATATTGACAGTATTCTATCATATACGCCTGTGCCGTAATATTTACAGTGTTCTATCATATACGCATGTGCTGTAATATTTGACAGTGTTCTATCATATAATCCTGTGCTGTAATATTGACAGTATTCTATCACATACGCCTGTGCTGTAATATTGACAGTATTCTATACGCCTGTGCTGTAATATTGACAGTATTCTATACGCCTGTACTGTAATATTCACAGTATTCTATCATATACGCCTGTGCTATAATATTGACAGTATTCTATCATATATGGCTGTACTGTAATATTGACAGTATTCTATCATATAAGCAGGGCTGTACGTTAACCTTTTTTGAACATTGGTGGTACAGAGGTTGATAGTTTTGTAGTACAGGCCAAAATCTTGTAGCACGAGTTTTAAAACGTCTAAAATCTCAAAAAAACAACCACACGTAGTGCAGGTCATTACTTAAATAGGTATGTGCCTGGCAAAGGACATGCATCTTGCATACAGGGCACACAAAATCCAAACCTTAACAAGAAATGTTTTCAGACGAAACAAATGTCTTTATTTGCCCACAATGGTAAATTGCAGGGACATAGCAACTGTATACAAGACATCAATATTACGCTTCAAATTAGCAGTGCAAATCTGTTTAAATTTGTCATACAATGTTTTTTTATTGAGAACGTGTGTAAATCACTAATATAACTGTATACCAATACACATCTCACTACATCCTGCGCATGTATAATCACAGGAGGGGTGTCTGGGCCCCGTTCCCCGTACCTGGTTCAACTAAGTCGATCAAGATGTCATTATCCAGATTCAGTTAACCCGATGTTTGAAGCCGGGATTTTCCTGTTCCTCGAAGGTGGATTCAGTCTCGTTAACTCAAGCCAGACTTGAGACCCAGGATAAGTGCGCGCGGCCGCTCCAGTTGAAAAGCCAGCACGTATCGATAGCAGAGATCCTGATTCTCTAGCGGCATTGATTGATTAATTGATTTAAAACTTTATTAACATATTGCAGTACGGCTCAATCGCCTCGCCGACAAGTTAAATGCGTTATCTATAGGCTAATTTTAAGTCCCTCATTACCTCAATCAATCAGATTATATTTCTTTAAACTTGCCTGCTGGATTGAATAATCAAATGAGATCTTGCTAGCGAAAATAATTAGTTAAACTGTTATACAAAATAACGATACGGCTCTCTTCCCATTGATTGATGTATGGTCGATCTTTTACTTATCTCCACTGTGATGTAACGGGTTCTTCTTTTGACTTTCACGCAGACGACCGGGGTTCGAAACCTAGTCTTTCCCTTCTTTTTGCGATGTAGGAATAATTCAATTTGGTGCACGTTGACAGCTATATAAAGAATGACATCCTCAATGCATGTAGATTTATAATATTTTAACTTGAAACTAGGCTACTTTGGCGTATAATCATTAATATTATATTCCAAAAAATTATATTGGAAACACGGGGTTTCGAACACCGGCCGCTGGGTTGCCAGGATTGAGCACTACCGCTGCGCCACTGTGCCAGATGGGATAGATTCATTGTTTATACATTAATGAACGAGACACGATCCACAATCCACGCATAGACACTTCAATTTTATGCTTGAATGAAATACAATCCAGGAGCTCCATTAAACATCAGCATTTTGGGTCTATTTTACATTTCAAAAGCCCCCTCTGGAAGAATGGAGCACAAAAACGTAATTCAGAATGGTATAAAGCAGATCCTAGACTGTGGGAATAATTTCAGGAAACGCGCTGTCACTTTCTTTGCGGGGGCGTGGCTGTGCTTCATCCGGCTAACTTGAACTTAAACCCTGCTTTCGACCAGGCTCAAACTTTTGGATCTGTTGTCATGGTGATTTGGACAATCCAGGTACGGGGAACCGGAAAGTCCGGCTTAAGTCAGACTTAACCGAAAGTTATCCGGCTAACTCAGTTATCCAGGTACGGGGAACGGGGCCCTGGTCTTTTGTGTGTAACCTGGACTCGCAATGGATAGGTTTGTTGTCAGCAGCGGTGTCGGTTGGCCGTGATGAAATGGGCTCTGCGCATAAAGAGAAGTAGCGTGGATTTTTTTTTGCAGACAAAACCCCCATTGGCAGAGAAATGTGCTGATAATGAGCTGGATTAAGAAACCCTGTTAGTGGCACTCCAGGATAATCAGTGGAGATTTGGGGGTATTTACTCTGCTTGGTGGCTTTTTCTAGGAACAGAATGTTGCAAAACATGATTTGAAGCCCATCATCTGTAGCCACTAGAAGGGCTCATTGAACAATTTCGGAGAGAGAGTGCGGACAATTTGGACAAATGGATCAAAGATCCGTTCATTACGCATGACGCAGCAGGCCACTGTCTGAGCAGGAAGCGCTCAATGATCTTTCGTGTGACGAGCTACTGAAAGTCAAGTTCACTGGACAGGCCCTCGCAAAGTTCTGGATATCAGTCCGGAATGAGTACCCAGTGTTGTGTAATGCTGCGCTGAGAAAGCTTGTCCCCTTTCGCATCAACATACCTCTGTGAGGCCGGATTTTCAGAGTAGAAGCGGATCTCCGCCAAAGCGCACGTGAACGTATTTTCTTTTCATTGTTTTGTTACAACTAAGTTAACTAGTCTACTTTAAGTTCAAGTAGAAGTCTTGTTTATAATTTTTCTAAGTAATATTGTGTTTCTGCATTTCTGTCATGGTCACTTTAAGAATCACAGGATGTAACAGGAAGTGAGGTCATTTCAGTGACAGGTAGCATTCGGTAAACAGGAAGTGAATGAATCTCACGGAGAATCAGGAAGTGAATGATTCTCATGGAGAAATCTGTTCTTATTGTTCTTCTGAGCTAATCCAGTGACATCTACCAACATCTTATGCCCTGTGGTAGCATCTTGGGTATGTTTTTGTTCTTCACAGTGCTATGTATGATTGCAGATCATTATTTAGGAAAATATGAAAACGTTTTGTGTAATTAGGTCTGTTGAGTAGTATTACTGATGATGAGCACACTGTCATTAGTCCCACACTGTCATTAGTCCATTCCAGAATAAAAACTAGACATAAATGCATGTACATTTGCTAGGCTACTGTACATATTAAAAATGATGCAATATGTTACATTTAGGTTAGAATACATATTTTCATATCTTCTTCTTTGAGGAAAAAGTGGAGAACATCCGCAGCTCCTTCTCCCAACCCCCACCCATTCCAAATGCTGAATCGAGAACCTCATCCTTCACTCTGTCATCTTTCTCTCCCATTACAGAAGCAGAGACCCTGACACTGGTAACGTCAAACCGTCCGACTACTTGCCAGCTGGACCAGCTACCCTCCCCACTCCTCCAGACCATAGCACCAGACATCCTCCCATTCCTAACTGCAACCATCAACTCCTCACTCAACTCGGGGGTGGTCCCCACCTCCCTAAAACAAGCCAGAGTCACGCCGCTCATAAAAAAACCAACCCTGAACCCTACTGTCATAGGCAACTACCGTCCTGTCTCTCTTCTCTCCTTCCTTTCTAAAACACTTGAACGTGCTGTATCCAACCAACTTACTACTTATCTCTTACAGAATGACCTCCTAGACCCTAATCAGTCAGGCTTCAGGACTGGTCACTCCACAGAGACAGCCCTCATTGCGGTCACAGAGGCACTTCACTTAGCAAAAGCGAAAGGCCTCTCCTCTGTCCTGATTCTCCTAGATCTATCTGCAGCCTTCGACACAGTCAACCACCAGATCCTCCTTGCGGCCCTCGCAGGAATGGGAGTGGCTGGCTCTGCGCTGACATGGCTGTCATCATACCTCAATGACCGCTCCTACCAAGTGTCATGGAGAGGGACCCTGTCGGCCACCCGCCCCCTGCGGACGGGTGTCCCCCAGGGCTCGGTTTTAGGACCCCTTCTCTTCTCCCTCTACACTAAATCACTGGGTAACATTATCACGTCTCATGGCTTCTCCTACCATTGTTATGCCGACGATACTCAACTCTTCCTCTCCTTCCCTCCCTCAGATATCCACGTCTCTGTGCGGATCTCGGCCTGTCTGTCCGACATCTCAGCCTGGATGACGTCCAACCACCTCAAACTGAACCTAAGCAAAACAGAATTGCTCCACCTGCCGGCCAAATCCTCCCCCCTAACCGACCTTTCAATCACAGTCGAGAATGCAGCTGTGACTGCGTCCCCGACCGCCAAGAACCTTGGTGTTGTCCTCGACGACCAGTTGAACTTCTCTGCTCACATCGCAGCGACGACCAGAACCTGCCGATTCCTCCTGAGCAACGTCAGAAGGATACGCCCCTTCCTGACAAAAGAAGCCACCCAACTCCTCGTCCAATCAACAGTCATCTCCCGCCTCGACTACTGCAATGCACTGCTCGCTGGCCTCCCGGCCACTGCCACTAAGCCTCTTCAACTCATTCAGAACGCAGCGGCCCGCCTGATCTCAAACCTACCGAAGTCGGCCCATGTCACCCCACTTCTTAGGGACCTGCACTGGCTCCCCATTGCTGCACGAATCCGCTTCAAGGCCCTCGACCTAGCATACCGTGCGGCAAAGGGAACCGCTCCCGCCTACCTCCGGTCAATGGTCTCTAACTACACACCCTCAAGACCCCTACGCTCTGCATCTTCTGGCCGCCTCAGACCTACTCCTATCCAAGCTCCGGGAGGGTCATCAAAGAGAAGTCGCCTATTCTCAGTCCTTGCCCCACAATGGTGGAATGAACTACCCACCCCAGTTAGGACAGCCGAATCACGTCCAATCTTTCGCCGTCGACTAAAGACGCACTTCTTCAACCATTATCTGAATTAAAAAAAAAAAAAAAAAAAAAAAAAAATCTAACCCTAACTAACCGTACTGTCATGCACTTGTCCTAATAAACTAACCTACACTGTAGCACTCAACACTTTGATGAACATTGTTGCTCAGCTGATAGAGTTGTGCCCTTCCTGATGGCTTGTCGTACAGAACTTGTAAGTCGCTTTGGATAAAAGCGTCAGCTAAATGACTAAATGTAAATGTAAATGTATATTTGATAAATAACATGTAACTTGTAAGACATAGTAAAATATGGGATTTAGTTCGTATTGAAGATAAGGGAAAATTGTTTAAAGCAAGCATAATATTGATTATGTAAATTTTGTATGTTGCATAAAACAAGCATATGATTGATTATGTAAATTTTTGTATGTTTCAGTTTTACCCTTCCTTGCAACATTATTAAACCTGTGGACAAGGATTCAAGTGTCTTCAGAGTTGTGGTGTAAAGAGGGCATTTATCTGGCTGTCAATTTATATAACTGGAACATAAAAGTGAGGGCAGCACATTCATGTTCTGGCAACATATTGGCTAAATATGCCTTGTTTTAAAAATGTGTATACAGAAACAATTTCGTTGCTTTTGTTGATGATATTCATTTGTTTCATTGATAACATAGTGCTGTAATTTCATTTTCTAATAAATACGCATGGTCAAGTTCAACAACGTGTGCTTTTATTTTGATATTTCCTTTTTCCATGTTGAAATTACGCGATACATTAAGTTGCCAAAATAAATCCTAAATAAAATGGGGTCGTGGTATAAAAAAAGTTTGAGAACCCCTGGCCTAGACCATGAAGCCGGCCATTACAGCGTCCTAGTCTTACTGTTTGGGCTCCGTTAAAACCAGGGGTCAGGGTTCGGGAGGTCCCTGCTGGGCTTGTCTCCAGAGGTCCAGCTGGTCGGGACAATAGAGGCATGATTACACGCACGTCACTCTCTTGCCATTCCTCCGCTACACTCTCCTCTCTCTCCGCCTCCAGCCCAGCGACACGTCTGTGATTGAGCCTGTGCAACCTTCCTGCAGCGTTCCACTCACCTCTCCTCCTCCATCTCTCCCCTCCTCGCTCTCTCCTCCTCCCTCCCCTCGCCTCCGCGCTCTCTCTTCACCTCAAACCTCCCCTCCTCGCTCTCTCTTCACCTCAAACCTCCCCTCCTCGCTCTCTCCTCACCTCAAACCTCCCCTCCTCGCTCTCTCCTCACCTCCTCCCTCCCCTCCGCGCTCTCTCATCTCCTCAAACCTCCCCTCCTCGCTCTCTCCTCACCTCAAACCTCCCCTCCTCGCTCTCTCCTCACCTCCTCCCTCCCCTCCGCGCTCTCTCATCTCCTCAAACCTCCCCTCCTCGCTCTCTCCTCATTTCAAACCTCCCCTCCTCGCTCTCTCCTCACCTCAAACATCCCCTCCGCTCCTCGCTCTCTCCTCCTCCCTCCCCTCCACGCTCTCTCCTCACCTCAAACCTCCCCTCCTCGCTCTCTCCTCATTTCAAACCTCCCCTCCTCACTCTCTCCTCACCTCAAACATCCCCTCCTCGCTCTCTCCTCACCTCAAACATCCCCTCCGCTCCTCGCTCTCTCCTCCTCCCTCCCCCCCACGCTCTCTCCTCACCTCCTCCCTCCCCTCCGCGCTCTCTCATCTCCTCAAACCTCCCCTCCTCGCTCTCTCCTCACCTCAAACCTCCCCTCCTCGCTCTCTCCTCACCTCCTCCCTCCCCTCCGCGCTCTCTCATCTCCTCAAACCTCCCCTCCTCGCTCTCTCCTCATTTCAAACCTCCCCTCCTCGCTCTCTCCTCACCTCAAACATCCCCTCCGCTCCTCGCTCTCTCCTCCTCCCTCCCCTCCACGCTCTCTCCTCACCTCAAACCTCCCCTCCTCGCTCTCTCCTCATTTCAAACCTCCCCTCCTCACTCTCTCCTCACCTCAAACATCCCCTCCTCGCTCTCTCCTCACCTCAAACATCCCCTCCGCTCCTCGCTCTCTCCTCCTCCCTCCCCCCCACGCTCTCTCCTCACCTCAAACCTCCCCTCCACGCTCTCTCCTCCTCCCTCCCCTCCTCGCTCTCTCCTCACCTCAAACCTCCCCTCCTCGCTCTCTCCTCACCTCAAACCTCCCCTCCGCTCCTCGCTCTCTCCTCCTCCCTCCCCCCCACACTCTCTCCTCACCTCAAACCTCCCATCCTCGCTCTCTCCTCACCTCAAACCTCCCCTCCTCGCTCTCTCCTCACCTCAAACCTCCCCTCCTCGCTCTCTCCTCACCTCAAACCTCCCCTCCGCTCCTCGCTCTCTCCTCACCTGAAACCTCCCCTCTGCTCCTCGCTCTCTCCTCACCTCAAACCTTCCCTCCATCTCTACCTTCTCTCCATCCCTCCACTGCTTTATTCTCTTACTTTACCCCTCAGCCTCCAACCCACTCCTCCAATCACTCCTTCATCCGGCTCATGTTCACCCCCTGCACCTACATCCATCCCTCCGTAACACTCTCCCTTTTTATCATTATCTATCTCCATCCCTCAATCTCTTCCTCTCTCCATCCCACTCCATCTCCCTCTCATTATCTCTCTATCTTTCCCTCTCTCTCTCTCTCTCTATATATATATACCCCTCCCTCTCTCTCTCGCTCCTTCTCTCCAACTATTTCTCCATCTCTATCCGTCTCTCTCTCTCTCTCTCTCTCTCTCTCTCTCTCTCTCTCTCTCTCTCTCTCTCTCTCTCTCTCTCTCTCTCTCTCTCTCTCTCTCTCTCTCTCTCTCTCTCTCTCTCTATATGGTAAGGCAAACATAACTCCCGGGTTTGGTGTAAATTGGATGATCAGGAGCTGCACTGATGTGAATATTGCACGTCTGGTCCGACGTGGCGGTAGAGGAAAGGTCGTGGGGTCACCGATCCCATCCTAGTTCATCCTCTAGAGGTCACGAATGTGCGCCACAAATGAGAAAAGATTCAAATGAAAGCTATTCACGTTGTCACGTTCAGACGCAGGATGTGTCACTGCAGGGGATATTATTAGGCTATTAATCTCACTGTTGAAATGCTGCAGGGAATACAGAGGCTGTTAGGAGCAGCTAAAAGGAGAACATCACTCACACAGGTTACATCGAGACCTCTAGTTTCAGGTCATAGTTCTGTGGTTTCTGACTGAGAGCGTTGTTCTGTTCAGATATATACAAACACGTCTGGGCAAGAACAAACCAGTAGCAGCATGAAACCTAGTGGATCTCCCAGTACAAACACGTCTGGTCAGGAGCCAACCAGTAGCAGCATGAAACCTAGTGTAGCTCCCAGTACAAACACGTCTGGTCAGGAGCCAACCAGTAGCAGCATGAAACCTAGTGTAGCTCCCAGTACAAACACGTCTGGTCAGGAGCCAACCAGTAGCAGCATGAAACCTAGTGTAGCTCCCACTCCCAGTACAAACACGTCTGGGCAAGAACAAACCAGTAGCAGCATGAAACCTAGTGGATCTCCCAGTACAAACACGTCTGGTCAGGAGCCAACCAGTAGCAGCATGAAACCTAGTGGATCTCCCAGTGCAAACACGTCTGGTCAGGAGCCAACCAGTAGCAGCATGAAACCTAGTGTAGCTCCCACTCCCAGTACAAACACGTCTGGTCAGGAACAAACCAGTAGTAGCATGAAACCTAGTGTAGCTCCCACTCCCAGTACAAACACGTCTGGTCAGGAACAAACCAGTAGCAGCATGAAACCTAGTGGATGAATGAATGAATTAATGAAAACTTTATTTAACAGATTGCAGAATGGGTACAATACAGTACGGCTCAATACACACAATTGTTAAGGGGATGCAGACCAGAGAATGATGTTTGTCTTGTTTACATCAGGGTCCCCCATTTTCAATTCATAGTGACATTCATGACACACACAACATACATGCCATCATGACATGTATGGCATAGGGACATACATGACATACAGGTATATAGTACAGGATCTCCCAGTACAAACATGTCTGGGCAAGAACAAACCAGTAGCAGCATGAAACCTAGTGGATTAAAAAAACACCAAAGACATTGGTAGAATTACCAACATGGTGGAAGAAGACCACTCATATTTCTCCACTAAAACATGCATTTGGACTTTACGCAAAATTATACAGTCACATTCCTAGAGCATTAATGTGGGGACCAGAAATGTCATAACAAGATATGGAAGTTTAAAAAGCCATATTGTTCTCAGTACGTCATCCCTGTGCAAACAATGTTGTGTTGTGAATAGAGCCGAGGAGAGGAAGAAGCAGGCGGAGCAGGGAGAGCCGTTAGAGAGAGACGCTGGAGCCTAACAGATGAATCAGAGGAGAACTTCAATTAATCACCGCGTGGCATAATGAACCATACTTCACCTCTGAAATTAGCTTATCAATAATTCACAGTGTTATTGAATCGCCACTAAATGTCCTTCGTCTGCAGGGCGGAGAACAGTAAATGGGGGAAATTGTATAAAGATGATTTATCTCCCGTTAGGAAGCCATAGTTTGGCTTGGCAGACTCAGAATTAGCTTAGTAGGGTTCGTACTAAACACCCCCCCAAACCACTGGGGAGCTTCTGAGCTGCAGGCTGTACAGTACTGTGTCTCTGTGTACTGATGACTCACATCAGTACTGTGTCTCTGTGTACTGATGACTCACATCAGTACTGTGTCTCTGTGTACTGATGACTCATATCAGTACTGTGTCTCTGTGTACTGATGACTCATATCAGTACTGTGTCTCTGTGTACTGATGACTCACATCAGTACTGTGTCTCTGTGTACTGATGACTCATATCAGTACTGTGTCTCTGTGTACTGATGACTCACATCAGTACTGTGTCTCTGTGTACTGATGACTCACATCAGTACTGTGTCTCTGTGTACTGATGACTCACATCAGTACTGTGTCTCTGTGTACTGATGACTCACATCAATACTGTGTCTCTGTGTACTGATGACTCATATCAGTACTGTGTCTCTGTGTACTGATGACTCACATCAGTACTGTGTCTC
Organism: Notolepis coatsorum; assembly: GCF_963971535.1. Classification (NCBI taxonomy): domain Eukaryota; kingdom Metazoa; phylum Chordata; class Actinopteri; order Aulopiformes; family Paralepididae; genus Notolepis; species Notolepis coatsorum. Next base: position 39,000,861 of record NC_140173.1, on the reverse strand, counting down.
TGTGTACTGATGACTCATATCAGTACTGTGTCTCTGTGTACTGATGACTCACATCAATACTGTGTCTCTGTGTACTGATGACTCATATCAATACTGTGTCTCTGTGTACTGATGACTCATATCAGTACTGTCTCTGTGTACTGATGACTCACATCAGTACTGTGTCTCTGTGTACTGATGACTCACACCAGCACTGTGTCTCTGTGTACTGATGACTCATATCAGTACTGTGTCTCTGTGTACTGATGACTCACATCAGTACTGTGTCTCTGTGTACTGATGACTCACATCAGTACTGTGTCTCTGTGTACTGATGACTCACATCAGTACTGTGTCTCTGTGTACTGATGACTCACATCAGTACTGTGTCTCTGTGTACTGATGACTCACATCAGTACTGTCTCTGTGTACTGATGACTCACATCAGTACTGTCTCTGTGTACTGATGACTCACATCAGTACTGTGTCTCTGTGTACTGATGACTCACATCAGTACTGTGTCTCTGTGTACTGATGACTCATATCAGTACTGTGTCTCTGTGTACTGATGACTCACATCAGTACTGTCTCTGTGTACTGATGACTCACATCAGTACTGTCTCTGTGTACTGATGACTCACATCAGTACTGTCTCTGTGTATCGATGACTCACATCAGTACTGTCTCTGTGTACAGATGACTCACATCAGTACTGTGTCTCTGTGTACTGATGACTCACATCAGTACTGTCTCTGTGTACTGATGACTCACATCAGTACTGTCTCTGTGTACTGATGACTCACATCAGTACTGTCTCTGTATACTGATGACTCACATCAGTACTGTGTCTCTGTGTACTGATGACTCACATCAGTACTGTCTCTGTGTACTGATGACTCATATCAGTACTGTGTCTCTGTGTACTGATGACTCATATCAGTACTGTGTCTCTGTGTACTGATGACTCATATCAATACTGTGTCTCGGTGTACTGATGACTCACATCAGTACTGTGTCTCTGTGTACTGATGACTCATATCAGTACTGTGTCTCTGTGTACTGATGACTCACATCAGTACTGTGTCTCTGTGTACTGATGACTCACATCAGTACTGTGTCTCTGTGTACTGATGACTCACATCAGTACTGTCTCTGTGTACTGATGACTCACATCAGTACTGTGTCTCTGTGTACTGATGACTCACATCAGTACTGTCTCTGTGTACTGATGACTCACATCAGTACTGTGTCTCTGTGTACTGATGACTCACATCAGTACTGTCTCTGTGTACTGATGACTCACATCAGTACTGTGTCTCTGTGTACTGATGACTAGGGATGCCCCCCGGACCCCGGTTTTAAACGGGAACCGGTACTATATTAGAAAATACCGGAGTATTTATAAGCTCCGACGTCCTCGGTACTGCTATCGATACTCTAGAGAAATTATTATTATTATTATTATTATTTAAAAGTTGCGAACGATCTCTCCTCTCTCTGTCTCTGCACGAGAAGCAGCGAGTCATTATTACACACACTCCTCGCGAGTCGCGCTACACATACATACGGGTACTCCTTAATGAAAGCGCTGTCAATAGTATGCAGCTGCAGCACGTCAGACAGCAGCGCTTACAAGCCCCGCACATACAAGCCCCGCACACCTGATGTGCTGCAGCTGGAAGCATCTCAGCGCTGTCTCCGTGCCGACGCGCGCTGCACACAGACACAGACAGCTCTGCATGGACTGAGTCATGATGGCGGATAGAGCGAAGCGTTCACAAGTGCAACAAAACATTTGCCAGTAAGGGTGGCAATACGAGCAATCTATCAAAACATTTGTTTGCAAAACACTATATTAGTGTGCAGAAATGCGCCGTATTCGACTGCCTTGCGCGCAGTGATCCATCTGCATCCACGTCCACTGCAGCCGGTAAGCCAAGATACGGAGTTTCCTAGGCTAATAACGAATTATTACAAATAGGCTAATAAACAAAATAATTGTTTAGCTACAAATACTACAATCTAAAAACGTTTTATAGATCGTCAAGCTGAGGTCAGCCACCAATGTGTCCCAGGCCAGTGAGCCCACCACACATCCTCCTCATACCTCCACCACCCAAAGTCCTTTCTCCCTAGCAGCTAGAGGAAAGATGACAGAGGATAGGGTGAACGAGTGTCACAGGGCTGTGACAAAGTTTGTTGTCAAAGGCCTGCACCCGTTCTCTACAGTGGAGTCCAAGGACTTTAGGTAACAACTAATCATTCAGTGTATATCGTTTTTTTTGTATACATAGTTGTCTAACTTGTCTGTTGTTGTTATAAGTTATTATTGAAGCAGCTATTCCCACCACTCCACACACATTTACAATAATTCAATCATTTCTAATCTTTACTGTAGGGAGATGACCAATGCTCTCAACTGCAAATATAAAAATCATAAAAAAATTATCAAAAAGAACCGATAAGAGTATCGATAAAGTACCGAACCGTTAAGCAGTATCGATAGGAGTAGTAGTATCGGTAAAATCCTAACGATACCCATCCCTACTGATGACTCACATCAGTACTGTGTCTCTGTGTACTGATGACTCACATCAGTACTGTCTCTGTGTACTGATGACTCACATCAGTACTGTGTCTCTGTGTACTGATGACTCACATCAGTACTGTCTCTGTGTACTGATGACTCACATCAGTACTGTCTCTGTGTACTGATGACTCACATCAGTACTGTCTCTGTGTACTGATGACTCACATCAGTACTGTCTCTGTGTATCGATGACTCACATCAGTACTGTCTCTGTGTACAGATGACTCACATCAGTACTGTCTCTGTGTACTGATGACTCACATCAGTACTGTCTCTGTGTACAGATGACTCACATCAGTACTGTGTCTCTGTGTACTGATGACTCACATCAGTACTGTCTCTGTGTACTGATGACTCACATCAGTACTGTCTCTGTGTATCGATGACTCACATCAGTACTGTCTCTGTGTACAGATGACTCACATCAGTACTGTCTCTGTGTACTGATGACTCACATCAGTACTGTGTCTCTGTGTACTGATGACTCACATCAGTACTGTGTCTCTGTGTACTGATGACTCACATCAGTACTGTGTCTCTGTGTACTGATGACTCACATCAGTACTGTGTCTCTGTGTACTGATGACTCATATCAATACTGTGTCTCTGTGTACTGATGACTCACATCAGTACTGTGTCTCTGTGTACTGATGACTCACATCAGTACTGTGTCTCTGTGTATTGATGACTCACATCAGTACTGTGTCTCTGTGTATTGATGACTCATATCAGTACTGTGTCTTTGTGTACTGATGACTCACATCAGTACTGTCTCTGTGTACTGATGACTCATATCAGTACTGTCTCTGTACTGAGGACTCACACCAGTACTGTGTCTCTGTGTACTGATGACTCATATCAATACTGTGTCTCTGTGTACTGATGACTCACATCAGTACTGTATCTGTGTACTGATGACTCACATCAGTACTGTGTCTCTGTGTACTGATGACTCACATCAGTACTGTGTCTCTGTGTATTGATGACTCATATCAGTACTGTCTCTGTGTACTGATGACTCATATCAGTACTGTGTGTATCGATGACTCATATCAGTACTGTGTGTATCGATGACTCATATCAGTACTGTGTGTATCGATGACTCATATCCGTACTGTGTGTATTGATGACTCATATCCGTACTGTGTGTATTGATGACTCATATCCGTACTGTGTGTATCGATGACTCATATTAGTACTGTGTGTATTGATGACTCATATCGGTACTGTGTGTATTGATGACTCATATCAGTACTGTGTGTATCGATGACTCATATTAGTACTGTGTGTATTGATTAGGGATGGGTACCGAATTCGGTACTTTTGAGGTACCGAACCAAAACACGTCGGTACTACCGAGTATCGATTCACGTGAGATACCGAAAAAATAATATATATATATATATACATTTTTTTTTTTACTTATTTTTTTTTTTTTTTTACTTTTTTCTTTTCATGTCAACGTTCACACGCACAATATATGCTTACCTAGGATTTGACTTGATTCAACAACAAAGCAGTCGGAGCAATGGCAAGCCGAAAACGGTCGAAATTGTAGTTATTTGAAGTTTGGATTATTTTTTTCACAACTGAGGTAAGTAAATAAAATTTCTTGAGACTAAAGTACCGAAATAAGGTACCGTTGGGTACCGGTATCGATTCACAGGTACCGGTACCGGTACCGTATCGGTTCAAATGTGAAAGGTACCCATCCCTAGTATTGATGACTCATATCGGTACTGTGTGTATTGATGACTCATATCAGTACTGTGTGTATTGATGACTCATATCAGTACTGTGTGTATTGATGACTCATATCAGTACTGTGTGTATTGATGACTCATATCAGTACTGTTACAAAGGGTCAGATTAAACCGAATATATATATTTATTGCTTGAGATCCCTTGTATAATATTTGTATATCGTTTGATATCCCTTGTATATTCTTTGTATATATACACGGAATATCCCTTTACCTGGGTACAAACCAGACCATAATATTCGTTCTCCTATTGGACAGCGACCCCTAGGCGCCAACGACCATACCCCCAACGGTAAGTTCAAAGGCAACGCCAAGGCATGTCTCAACATGTCCAAGTCTGTGCAGTAATACGAGACAGAACTGAGGTTGGCACTAGATAATTCACCTTACGTATAAATACGGCGCAGGTGGATACAGCAGCACTTAGCACTAAAACGTTGATGCCTTCACCACGAGACAACGTGTAGTGAAGTGGGCAACTTTGCCTCTGAATAGAGCCTTGAGAACCGCGTGCGAATATATTGCTAAAGTGTCAGAGTTTAACGCAGTACCGTTGAGTTCGACTTATTCTAATGTGAAGTAATAGTCTATCATTTATAGTGTATCGTGCGGCTACCGTTCTTCAGTGACCAGCATTACCACCGGTTCGTCGTGTATATAGCTAGTGCACTTATCCAGGCTGGGCGGCCTAAACTCGTGCCCCCCTCCGAGGAGTCCTAGACGAGAGCCGTTGGATATGTACACTGGAGAACCTACACCGGCGACTGCAGAACCTTTTCTGGTTGGATTATATTGCTTTGGTACCGTGACTGCTGGAGCAGAGAACCGTCTACCCCACTATCGTTTGGGATTTACCCCCGTGAGGATCATCACTCGAGCCCGCCTCTAGGCAGAGGCTGGCTGGCTGTCGTCCATGCTGTCGAGCATACTTGGATTACAACTGCTGCTTTGTCTGCCGATCAAGGGAGTACATGTACCGACTCCCGTAGCTGGAGCCTCTTTATTCCTCGTTGACCCAGACTTTGTGCCCGAACATTCCTCTACCACTGCCGGCCTTACATCCGGAGGGAACCCCCCAGTGTCTCCAGCTGGTACTAGTGTGCCCTATGTAATTGCTATGCCACAGGTGGCGTCAGTTTAGACCCATCTTACTATTCTCATTGACTTACACTCTTGACCTACTTTACGTGTGTTCTTCGCCTTACAAGCGCGAGTATAATTCTCAATCTGTAACCTAACGTTGCTTGCTCTGATAATAATAAATACCCTCTAAATAGAACTTTATGTGTCAATGCCGTATTCTTGTGTGGGTGTTCACCATATATATTCATGTACTGTATGGCCAGTAATTAAAGTACATAACTAAGTAGTGGTTTAATAATACCATACTCTCAATACAGTCAGGGAATTGTACCCCTCAGTTACAAGTACTGTGTGTATTGATGACTCATATCAGTACTGTGTGTATTGATGACTTATATCAGTACTGTGTGTATGTCTCTGTAAATGGTAAATGGCTGCTTTTTTATATAGCGCTTTTATCCAAAGCGCTTTACAATTTGTTACTTACATATTACCCATTCACACACCGACGGCGGAAGCAACCATGCAAGGTGCCAACCTGCTCATCGGGAGCAATTAGGGGTTAAGTGTCTTGCTCAAGGACACATCGACACGCTGCCCAGGAGGAGCGGGAATCGAACCGGGAACCTCCGGATTGCCAGATGACTGCTCTACCTCCTGAGCCACTGTCGCCCCCTGTGTATTGATTAGATTACATTAGATTCAAATATATTGTCATTATACAGCACAAGTACAGTACAACAAAAATATGTTTTGCAAATGTAACACTAAAGTGCAATACATTTGTTTAATGTACAAGTGATTAAGCTGGGGTATATTATATATATAAATTAGGGCTGACCCCTATTAGTCGAATAGTCGACTAATCGATCGAAAGGAGCCGTAGTCGACTGCCAACCTCTTAGTCGAATGCAAACAAAAAATATTTAATAAGTGTGGCTAACGCTAATTGCACGCATACCAGAGGCTAACTGCCTAAGAAAACAGGCACAGAGGCACTGAAAGAGGATTTCACACATCTAATGAACACACTAGATTAGACAAATATCAAGAAGAAGCCTTCCGTCGACTCTTTCAGACATTAAGCACCCCCCACAGCCCAAATGGAATGATGAAAAAAATATATATATTATATATATATTTTTTTTTATAGTCGACTAATTTCGTCGACTACAAGTTGACTATACAAATCCTTAGTCAGGGACAGCCCTAATATAAATGATTACTACTGTAAGTAATAATGCTAACCTGATGTATGTACAGTGTTACAGTATTATTATGTACAGTGATACAGGTATAAATAGTAGTAAGCCATACTGGCCAGTGGTATAACTAGTAAGAATAAGGTAAGGGGCAGAATACATATATAATTTAAAAAGGTTATATATAAAAAAAAAAACGAATAAAAACAAAACAGGCCATAGGGACCCCCAGACTCAGATGATATTTGTTGTTGGATATGATTTAGTCCAGAAATCGGGAGATAACAGTGATAAATAAGCTATGATAGATAAGCTATGATAGATAACCTATGGTCAGAACAGTCATGTTCTCATCAAATTAAACAATACAGTGGTTCAGGGGGTAGATCAATGGTAATCAGGTTCCCGGTTCAATTACGGCTCCTCCCAGCAGCGTGTTGAAGTGTCCTTGAGCAAGACACCCGATGAGCAGGTTGGCACCTTGCATCCGCCGTCTGTGTGTGAATGTGTGAGTGAATGGATGAATGTGAGGCATGAGTTGTAAAGCACTTTTTAAACTTCTAGTTAAGAAAATAATAATGAAATTTAACTACAACCCCCACACAGGGCCCGAGACCACTTCCCCAGAAGGGGGTATGGCTTACAAATCCAAACAGAGCCATAGCCTGAAGCCTTATGTAGTACATATCCACATTTCATAAATATCCATTCAGAAATGAGTGATTAGGAGTGCTTTTGGTAAACTGTGTACAAAGAAAAACTCAGTTTTCTCATGGACTTCAATTCATTTGGCTTCCTGTTAAATAATTTAGTTGTCCACCTATATCCCTGATTCATAAATCCCCAGGTGGGGTATCATTGGAAGCCACACATTAGCTAAAACGATCGACAATAATTTTCAGATCTAGATTGACGGAACTACTGCAGCCAGAGTCGGGAGTGGTATTTTGCGCAATACCGTGTACTTTAAACAAGCCTCAAATACCGGCATGTAACTCGAGAACCCCTGAATGGATTTTGTCGGATTTTGTCGCTATCGACATCCAACAAATAAGCCTTCAATTCGATATATATATTCAATATATATATCGAATTGAAGGCTTATTTGTTGGATGTCGACTATATATATTATATTGTATTACAAAATATGCACACCCGAGCCACTAGGGGTCGCCAAAATGCCGGTTGCAAAAAGTCCGAAAAACGTCCCGCCGGCGGGCTGTCGCAGGCTAAGAGGTTCCATCATCAGTTATGCACGTGAAAATAATTATATTTATTGTGTGTGTGTGTGCGCTCCTTATCCACACAAATATTATCAAAATAATTCCAGTACTCGAAATAAATTTTTTTTAATAAAAAATACTATTATTATCTTTTGAAAGCGGACATTATGGTTATGTCAGTTTAACGATCAAAGAAACGAGACACAGAAAACGACGTTATTGGAACCGGGGTGGTATCTGATCTTGGCCTGCCTGTCCGACATTTCCCGCCTGAATGACAACCAACTAGGGGTGGAACGGTACACCGTTCGGTACGACCTCCCCGGTTCGGGGCATGTGTGTATTGTTCGGTTATAACGTTAGCCACAAGCTAGGCTAACGTTAACTCATTCAGCGCTAGGGGTCGTTGTTTACCTTCTGGGTAGAATGCCATCGCTTTGTTCAATGGGGAGAAAGCCAAACTTGCGAGTGCTAAAACTATATGAAATATTATAGCTATGGATCTAATACACCCGTCGATTGTCAGTGAGTTTCTTCCAGTCAACATGCACAAAACTGATAATTTTTTCATACATACATTTCCGTTTTATACCATGATGAATATGAGAGCGTTCTGTCTAATCTCAAGAAACTCGAGCAAACCACGCTTCAATGTATTTCCTTAGAAATCGTGCCATTTGTCGCTTGATTTATGAATCGTTCTGAAAATAACGCTAGATTATCGTTATTATGTCTCCTCATGCACCCATGAAATGGGGCTTGGAGGGGGGCACCCCCCCCTCCCAGCCACCAACGGTAAACAGCACACACACAGTCTACACAGACAGTTTCGATCGCACATTTATTGGCTGTTGGTTTATATTATCAGGGCCTCTCCTTCCAATGCAGTGTTACTGTTGACTATTTACTTCCTTGTGTGACGTCACTTCAGATACGGCATGCAAGACACTCAAAAAGCAAAAGCGAGTCGAGTCGATTAGGTACCATGCAGTGAAAAGTGGCATAAGAGAATACTTCATAATGTTTCATGCAATTAAAAAGTAAATATATATTTAGTACACATGATTTATTTATTTTAAATAACACAGTGACTTTTCCTTTTTGATAATAAAGTCTATTATAGTGCTGGTTGAGCATATGCATACTTTATGTTGATGGGCCTTGTCTATAATGTGGCCACAAAAATAGAAAGGTTTAATTATTTTGTATTAAGTTAATACTTTGACAAATGTTGCCTATATATTTTTTTCAGTTTATATTTATATTCAGTTTGGTCTTTGTGTGCCAAATCATTATTAAAGGTAAACTCTCTCCTAGCTCTAACCATCACTGTCAAAATAATGTGACTGATGTCAAACTGCCTCATTCTTTCAGTTTTTGCATGACTACATCCTTGAGAATAACTGGATTATTTTTAGGCTATATATTGTATGCTGATGTATGGTATTTTTGGAGTGTTAAATCTTTTTTTAAATAAAAAACAACATATATCGAACCGAACCGTAGATTTTGTGAACCGTTCCACCCCTACAACCTCAAACTGAACCTGAGCAGAATGGAGGCGCTTCACTTGCCGGCTGAATCCTCCCCACTGACCGATCACAGTGGATAATGTAACCGTAAAGAACCCAGGTGTGGTCCTTGATGACCGGCTGAACTTCTCTGCTCACGTCGCCTCAACAACCAGAACCTGCAGATTCTTCATAAACAACGTCAGAAGGATCTGCCCCCTTCCTGACAAAAGAAGCCACCCAACTCCTCCTGCGATCAACAGTCATGTCTCGCATCAACTACTGCAATGCACTGCTTGCTGGTTTACTGACTAGAGCCAGCAAGGTGCTTCAACTCACACAGAACGCAGCAGCCAGTCTGATCTCCAATGGACTGAAGTCAGCTCACGTCACCCCACTTCTCAAGAGAGCTGCACTGGCTTCCCATTGCTGCACAAAACACGCTTCAAGGTTCTTGACCTGGCATTCCATGCAACAAAGGGAATGGCTCCCTCCTACCTCCTCGTCAATGGTCTTTAATTACACACCCTATACGCTCTGCCATCTGAGACCCACTCCTATCCGAGCTGCTGGGGTGGGCCATTAAAAAAGAAGCAGCCGATTCTCTGTCCTCGCTCCATGGTGGTGGAACGAACTTCACAGTCAGGGCAGCTGAAACCCACCCAATTATCCGCCGTTGACTAAAAACACACTTTTTAATCAATATCAGAATAAAAAGAAAATCGATGTACTATGCTATTATTGCCTATACTACTACCTACTATGCTATTATGCCTATACTACTATTCACTTAGAGTGTAGCACTCAAGTTTGACACTGTTTGACGAACAATATCACTTACACTTTTGATTTGATTTGATTTATTTTGAAAAGCAGTAAAACATATTTACAGCAAACCGGGGATGTCACAAGAAAGTCGTGGGACTTATTTCCATTGAGGTCATCATACAATTAACAGTTAATACGTTAAAGATACATTACAATACAAAAACATATGAAATTATGACATATACCATACATACACAACACCATGTGCTCCCTCTTTTCTATGCTAATG
>NC_140173.1:38950453-38985453 GCF_963971535.1 Notolepis coatsorum | reverse complement strand
TGGTCTATAATCATAATATGTCATCATAATAATAATAATGGATAATATAATGGATCGCCTATAATTGAGGCAGAGTTTGAAGTTGCAAAAGACCTCACGCGAAAGTGGGACACCGTCCTGAGGAGATTCAGTGCCACGACTCGCCGCCTCCAACTCTTCTCATGGGTAAGTCATACAGTACGACTCATACTGTTTAATTTAAGCCGCCTTGCCCCTTGTTATTATTAATAATACTTTCACTTGTTAATGAATTTAAGCCCAGCCTCGGGCTATTTCATACTGTTTAATTTGTGTGTGTGAGACGTGAGTGTGTTTGTGACGTCACGTGAGAGAGAGAAAGAGAGAGAGAGACATGTCTTATCTCTTATGCGCACTCATGTTTTGAAACGTGTGTTGGTTCGCGGGAAATTCGTTTTCTGACGCCTATATTTTATTTATGTATGCCCCCCCGCTGGTACAATATGCCCTCCCATTAAGTTGGTCCTAGCGCCGACTCTGAGGCCAGCGGGCAGTGCGTTGCAGTAGTCGAGGCGGGAGATGACTGTTGATTGGACGAGGAGTTGGGTGGCTTCTTTTGTCAGGAAGGGGCGGATCCTTCTGACGTTGCTCAGGAGGAATCTGCAGGTTCTGGTTGTCGTTGCGACGTGAGCAGAGAAGTTCAACTAGTCATCGAGGACAACACCAAGGTTCTTGGCGGTCGGGGACGCGGTCACAGCTGCATTCTCGACTGTGATGGAAAGGTCGGTCAGGGGGGAGGATTTGGCCAGCAGGTGGAGCAATTCTGTTTTGCTTAGGTTAAGGAGCGGATATGGAGAGGAGGAGGATAAGAAGTGGAGGAGGAGAATGGGGATGATGGGAGATGGAGAGGAGGAGTAGGAGAAGGAGAGGAGGAGGAGGAGAAGGAGGAGAGAAAGAGAGAACTGTAGGAGGGGAGAGGGAGATGAGGAGGATAATGAGTGGAGGAGGAGAAGGAGGAGAGCAAGAGAGAACTGTATGCGGGGAGAGGGAGAGGGAAAGGAGGATAATGAGTTGAGGAGGAGAAGGAGGAGAGAAAGAGAGAACTGTAGGAGGGGATAGGGAGAAGAGGAGGAGGAGGAGGAGAAGGAGGAGGAGAATGAGGATGATGGGAGATGGAGATGAGGAGGAGGAGAAGGAGAGGAGGAGGATAAGAAGTGGAGGAGGAGAATGAGAAGGAGGAGATAAAGAGAGAACTGTAGGAGGGGAGAGGGGTAGGAGGAGGAGGAGAAGGAGGAGGATAATGAGGATGATGGGAGATGGAGAGGCGGAGAAGGAGAGGAGGAGGATAAGAAGTGGAGGAGGAGAATGAGAAGGAGGAGAGAAAGAGAGAACTGTAGGAGGGGAGAGGGAGAGGAGGAGGATAATAAGTGGAGGAGGAAAATGAGGAGGATGGGAGATGGAGAGGAGCAGGAGGAGGAGGAGGAGGGGGGAGGGAGAGGAGGATGATAATGAGTGGAGGAGGAGGATGAGGAGGAGATAAAGAGAGAAGTGTAGGAGTGGAGAGGGAGAGGAGGAGGATAGTGAAGGAGGAGAGATGTAGACAGTGAGAGAGCTAGCAGTGTTTGCTAACAGCACTTTTCCCAGCATGTTAATCACCACAGTGCACCACCACAGAAGAAGAGTTACACAACATGTATTTAACATGGGTCCACCACAGAAGAAGAGTTACACAACATGTATTTAACATGGGTCCAAGCGTTGTGCTGTTCACACTACAAGACTTTAACCTCTTAAGCCCGACGAGACTGGTACCGGTCCCAAAAATACATCACATCTTAAATCAATCTCTCCAGACTGTTTGACAAAAGTATCGTTTTATTTTTCAAACGTATTCAAGTATAAACATCATAACCATGTCACAACAGCAGTTATAATGTATATTATCATCAATACGTTAGTTTACCAATCGGTTAAAGTGTTATTTATAGATTTTCATTTTCGCTTTGTTCTTGTTTAGTTCGCGAAAGTCGACCATTTTGGAAAATTGGTATTTTTTTTGCTGCTATTTTGAAGAGGACACCAATAGCTTTCGATGAGCGTTGGAAGTTTTCCTAACGGCACATCCCAAAGGCCTCTATGGGGTTTCAAGCAAATTAATTCTGTATGCATTTTTTTAATATCTCTTATTACTCGGGATAATAAACCACAAAACGTATCGTTATTGGCATATATTGAAGCGCAGTTAGTTTATCTTCCCTATTTTTAGCATGTAGCAACAATTAGATTTGAAATTAGTTTCAAAATGGTTTCACCCTGGCAAAAATAAAAAAGCTATTTTCTAGCTATAAAAGCTATATTTCATTATCTGTTCTTGCACGCCTGGTGATATTAAATCTAAATTGAACTCGGGCATTTGAAATATAAGAGCACAACCCATAAATGTGCGAATTGGCTATAATAAGGTCATTTATAAGCCTGCTATTCTATATTCTATAATAATATTTCAAATTGCATTGGTCTGGATGGGAGAATTCAGTACTGTATCTACAGAACCTTCTGTTTAATCATCTTCCCTTTATTTATTTCCTTAGATTTTTTGTACATGTGATCTCAAGAAGGTACTGAACGAGATCAGTGGCAGTTCTTCATGTCTGGTCATTTTTAGCATGGTGTTATTCACTGTCAGAGATGCAAAGAAAAATCATAATTCATATTCTCCTTTGTTTCATCACAATTTAAGCAAGCCTAGTAATAGACACAATATTTCTATAGGTTTTTTGTGTAGGTACCACACCATGCACTCTGTGAACAGACAAGCCCTCTGGGTGAGTGGACTTTAGGTGGAAGTCAAAGGTAATTATCCAGCAGGAGATTGACACACACACACACACGCACGCACGCACGCACGCACGCACACACACACACACACACACACACACACACACACACACACACACACACACACACACACACACACACACACACACACACACACACACACACACACACACACACACACACACACACACACACACACACACTCAAAAACACACACACACTCAAACACACAGACACTCAAACACACAGACACACCCTCACCACCCCAACAACAGCCTGTTCAAGCTGCTGCGGTCAGGCAAACGCCTGCGAACACCAGCAACTAGGACAGAGACTTCGGCTCAGCTTCTTCCCCCAGGCCATCAGAGTCTTGAACACTGAACTCTCCACACACAAGCACACATGAGCACACACACAACACACACACTGTACACGCTCACACACTAGCAGCCACTTTAACATGAGCACACACACACTCATGCTGCACACGCTCACACTTATGGTCACTTTACAAAAGGAAAGGTCACTTTAAGAATAGTATAGTATAACTTGAGATTGTATAATATAGCATTGTATAGCAGTGTACATAAAGACCCAGTGCCTCATCCGTAGCTAACAGTGTATTGCACTACCACAGGACCTAGCATGTCCTACCATGCTCTGTAAATAACTCATGTACATATACCGATATGCCCTACTTTGATTACTTGTATTATTGCACAATGTCGTTCTATTGGATTCTTATTATATTATTATATAGTACTATTGTATTATGCACAATCGTTGCGGGCAAGACCCCCCGCATTTCATTGTATACTTGTATGCCATGACAAATAAAACTCTTGACTTGACTTGACACGCACACTAACACACACACACATACACACACACACACACACACTCAAACACACAGACACACACACACACACACACACACACACACACACACACACACACACACACACACACACACACACACACACACACACACACACACACACACACACATACACACACACACGCACGCACGCACACACACAAACTAAAACACACAGACACACACACACACCCCATCACATCACTTACATTCAATTACATTCACGTGTAGCTCAATGGGTAGAGCAAGGCACTAACACTGCCAGGGTTAGGGGTTCCATTCCCTGTGTAGCTGAATAGGGAACTACTACTGTGTGTAGAACATGTGAACATGTAGTATCTCCCGCTCTGCCTGCAGTAGATGTGAACATATAGTATCTCCCGCTCTGCGTGCAGTAGATGTGAACATATAGTATCTCCCGCTCTGCGTGCAGTAGATGTGAACATATAGTATCTCCCGCTCTGCGTGCAGTAGATGTGAACATATAGTATCTCCCGCTCTGCGTGCAGTAGATGTGAACATACAGTATCTCCCGCTCTGCGTGCAGTAGATGTGAACATGTAGTATCTCCCGCTCTGCGTGCAGTAGATGTGAACATGTAGTATCTCCCGCTCTGCGTGCAGTAGATGTAAACATACAGTATCTCCCGCTCTGCGTGCAGTAGATGTGAACATACAGTATCTCCCGCTCTGCGTGCAGTAGATGTGAACATGTAGTATCTCCCGCTCTGCGTGCAGTAGATGTGAACATACAGTATCTCCCGCTCTGCGTGCAGTAGATGTGAACATGTAGTATCTCCCGCTCTGCGTGCAGTAGATGTGAACATACAGTATCTCCCGCTCTGCGTGCAGTAGATGTGAACATACAGTATCTCCCGCTCTGCGTGCAGTAGATGTGAACATGTAGTATCTCCCGCTCTGCCTGCAGTAGATGTGAACATACAGTATCTCCCGCTCTGCGTGCAGTAGATGTGAACATACAGTATCTCCCGCTCTGCCTGCAGTAGATGTGAACATACAGTATCTCCCGTCTGTCTGCGTGCAGTAGATGTGAACAGACAGTATCTCCCGCTCTGCGTGCAGTAGATGTGAACATACAGTATGTACAGTATATAATAGACAGTCGACCGCTCCGTCTGACCCGGGAACAGACGTTCAGAATCACCGTGTAGAAACAGCAAATCTTCCTGCCGACGGTCTCGTTGGCTTATGTACCGTAGGTCATATAGAGGCATCAGTATTAAGGCGAGACCGTTCCATAACCAGTTAGAAACTCCTAGCAGCTGCTTTAAATGCAAATGTACGGGGAGGCTGATTAGCATATAAACGGCCGGCTGCCTTGGGGGGCCAAGCGTCCACGCCTTTTATTTATTTATTTATTCAGGCCGCTCGCTATAAAACACAGACTTTAATCAGTAAGGCCTGCACTTTGGACTTCTAAATACATGGGGGAGGAAGGGACCTGTAGCAAGGGAGGAGAGGAGCGCTGGGGAGGGAGAGAGGGATAGAGGAAGGGATAGAGAGTAATATATATAAATTAGAGAGAGAGAGAGAGAGAGAGAGAGAGAGAGAGAGAGAGAGAGAGAGAGAGAGAGAGAGAGAGAGAGAGAGAGAGAGAGAGAGAGAGAGAGAGAGAGAGAGATGGAGAGGAGAGGGATAATTATATATATATTTATACAACAGGTAGGTCCGACCACGCATTGTGATTGGTCGAGAGCGCTGTAAACCGGGAGTATATTCATGATACACTCACAGTTAAATCACCATGAATATACCACT
Organism: Notolepis coatsorum; assembly: GCF_963971535.1. Lineage (NCBI taxonomy): Eukaryota > Metazoa > Chordata > Actinopteri > Aulopiformes > Paralepididae > Notolepis > Notolepis coatsorum. The sequence goes on along the minus strand of NC_140173.1, from coordinate 38,980,002 downwards.
GCGCTGGCTTTAGAATGTTGTAGAAGTTTCAACTGCCATCAAAACGGTAACTGCATGTAACTGCAAAACGGTAACGCCACTGTCAACATGACCTACCCCGCCGACAATATTACGTTTGATTTAATGTACCCGTTAACAATAAACGAGTGGATAGAAATAGATGACGGGCCTACATCTAACGGTAATAATAAAAACAGCATTCATCGAAAGAGGAGCTGGACGCACTGGAGAAAAGCCTAAGAATAAACTTCCCAATAAAACAGGTTTTTTTGTTTGTTTTGCGTCCAGCTCCTCTTTCGATGGATAATCATGTCTAATAAGGCTGTTTTTACTATTACCGTTAGATGTAGGCCCGTCCTCTATATCCACTAGTTAACGGGTACGTTAACTAGTTGTTTTTTTGTTTAATATCTGTAATACTGGGAAACCGGAGGGTTTGCACTCACAACTGTACCCAACTAATTATGAGACATGGATATAGCACAAGGCAAGCATTAGATTCATGCTTTACTTTACCTCTACCAAAAACAAATGCTCTGAAAAAGACGGTAATGTATAGAGCAGTTGCTTATTGGAATAATATACCAATAATGTAGTTGATTGATTGATTGAAAACTTTATTAACAGATTGCAGAATGGGTACAGTACAGTACAGCTCAATACAAACTGTACACTGTACATTGGAATATTGACAAAGCCATACTTGGTCATTTACTGTACATTTGAGGGGGTTGGGTTAGGACATTTGCAGGGGCCAGTTTCGAATTGCAGTCTCCCGTAGGTGTTCGCTGAGAGTGTTTTTGAAAGTGGGTAGTGATTCACATTCCTTTACAGCTTTGGATAGGGCGTTCCATATTGATGTGGCATAATTGCGAAACGTGTTTAGTCCCTTGTTTGAGCCGAATCTGGGTTTAACATGATTTGTGGAGCTCCCTCTGGTGTTGTGATCGTGGTATTCACTGACCTTTTGGAAGTATTTTGACATGTACATGGGTACCTTGGTCATGTAGTGTATCTTGTAGACCAGGCCCATTGCAAGTTGCTGTACTCTGTCATCTACTCTAAGCCATCCTAGGTTGTCAAAGTGGGCAGGGGTGAGGTGGGTTCTAGGAGTCATGTCAAGCAGTAGTCTGACCAGTTTGTTTTGAGATGTTTGTAATTTTGTTTTTAGTGCCTTTGAGGTGCTTTGGTACCATGAGGTGCAACCATAGTCATAGTACCCTTGAATGAGTGCTCCTGCCAGAGTCTTTAGGGTATTCTTGTTTACCAGAGAGGAGATCCGATACAAGAATCGAGTTTGTTGGTTGACTTTTTTTTATTACATTGGATGCCATTTTGTCACAGGAAAGATTAGCCTCTAGGATGGAACCCAGGTAGGTAATTTCATCTTTCCTTGTGACAATATTGTCACCCACTGTAACTGAGAAGCCGTCGGTCTTGCTGAGTTTGTTATTTGAACCGAAGAGAATGGACTCTGTTTTGCCCATGTGTATAGTTTGTTATGAGCCATATGCAGATTTTGCCTAGTTCCGAGCTGAGGGTTTTTTCAACCTGTAACTTCTTCTTGTCAGAGACCAGCAGTGCTGAGTCGTCCGCAAACAGGAACACGTTGCAGTCACAAGCTGACGACATGTCAATTGCATAAATTAAGAACAGTAGCGGTCCTAGTATGCTTCCTTGTGGAACACCACAGCTCACTGGGAGGGGGGGGGGGGGGGGGGGAGGGGGTAGGGTACCGTTTACCTCCACCATCTGTTCTCTCCCCTCCAGGTAGGATTGTATCCAGCTCACTGTTAAACTATCAAAACCAATTACTTTTAGCTTGTCAATCAGAATGGTGTGATTGACAGTGTCGAAGGCCTTTTGTAGGTCCAGCATGACCATGCCGCAGTATTTGCCCGCGTCCACCTCTTGTTTGATGTGGTCGTTCAAATAGAGAAGGCATGTGTCAGTGGAGTGGGATGTTCTGAAGCCAGATTGGAATTCGTAGATTAGATTTTTTTCCGCAGGGTACTTTTCTACCTGTTTGTATACTATTTTTTCCATGACTTTCGAGATGGAGGTAAGGATAGAAACAGGGCGGTAGTTGCCTGGGTCTACTTTGCTGCTATCTATCCAGTCGTATAGTTAACGGGTACGTTAAATTAGATATCAATATGTTAATAAAGTTTTCAATCAATCAATCAAACCTCACATTGTTAAAGTGGGCATGCGTCAACCAAAGTCCTGTCGCTGCCGCCCAATCTCAGAAAACGTTGGAGCAAATTTCCAAACAAGCGTTCTTTGGACGAACTGACTACATAATTGGAATCTAAATGGGTATTCTCGCTTTATTTTTATAATAATAATAAAAATAATGGTCCTAGGTCATACATTAAAACAGTGTTCCACCTTGGTAAATAGGTGGTCGGACCTACCTGTTGTATAAATTAGAATAATACCCAATTTGTTTGCGTTGCCAAGCTCGTTGTCAGCCTACTCTATTTGAAATTCCGTAGCAACGATACATCTTTAGGAACTATTTTTCTACGCCAAGTTCACTGAAATCAATATAAAATACCCTAGAATTGTCTGTATTCATCCTATATTTTTACTGACAGTGCAACTTGCTGTATAAAAGCAATAATACACTCGAACCAGTGGAATATCAGGAATATTGCCACTCTGTGCTTAAATATATATATATATATAGAGAGAGAGAGAGAGAGAGAGAGAGAGAGAGAGAGAGAGAGAGAGAGAGAGAGAGAGAGAGAGATAGATAGAGAGATACATAGAGAGAGAGGGAAATAGAAAAAGAGACCAACATATTCTACTAGCAGTTCCCGGTTCGATTCCCACTCCTCTTAACGCACCCCTAACTGCTCCAAATGAGCATGTTGGCCTCTGCCGTCGGTGTGTGAATGTGTGAGTGAATGGGTAAAATGTGAGGAACAATTTATAAAGCACTTTGGATTAAAGCGTTATATAAATGCACCATTTACCATTTATTTCTACTAACAGCTCTATTCCACCAAATTAGTTCTGGTTCAGGATCCCTGTAATGAAATAGTTGTGGGCAGTCTGGCGACTTTGCTCTGGAGGCGCATCCAGTGTGCAGTGGACGTGGTCCATCATTATTTGATATGTTTCTGTTCGACCTAAATTGACTCCGAGAGTAAATATTAACGTCATGGCTAATATTTACATTAGGCACTGAAATAACAAATTGCCCGCGGCTGCATTGGGCTGCATACTGTGCATAATCCTTTGGTTATGGATTTTGCCCCGTCTGAATGTTAGTGGAGAGGTTGTAGTTTAAACGCTTTGAGGGAGTTGCATTGGCCTTCCTGGTAACAGAGAATGAGTTGCTTTGGCCTTCCTGGTAACAGAGAATTAGTTGCTTTGGCCTTCTTGGTAACAGAGAATGAGTTGCGTTGGCCTTCCTGGTAACAGAGAATGAGTTGCTTTGGCCTTCCTGTTAACAGAGAATGAGTTGCTTTGGCCTTCCTGTTAACAGAGAATGAGTTGCTTTGGCCTTCCTGGTAATAAAAGTCAGTCAAACCTTGCCAAAAGCACAAACAGAGATATTTAAGCCCATGTGGTAGAACGCAAAATACAAAGAAACAGACTAAGAAACGATGTAAACACCATGATCAAATCCGCAAAAGAAAATGTCATCAATGACAAAACTGAGGAAAACAAAAACAAACCCTGTGAACTTTGGAAATGACTCAACAACCAACTAGGCTGCAGCAAAAAAACTAAAAACCAGATTTACAAACATAAACATAAAGACAGAAAACACCCTCATCACAGACAAGCTGGATGTGGCCAATTACTTAAACATTTTCTTCACAAACATAGCCACAACACTGGTTAATAAACTACCCTCCCACTCAGGGCGTTTGGGAGTAGAACACATCGGGTCCACAAAGACGACTTCAAACTTGAAACGGTAACAACAGCTGAGGTACTCAGAAAACTGAGCGCCCTCCAACCTAACAAGGCCACTGGCCATGACAATATCCCATCCAAATTCCTCAGAGACTCAGCAGCCGCCATCACCCCAGTCATCACACACATAATAAAAGTAACCATAAAACAGGGACACGTCCCCAAAGACTTCAAAATTGCGAGAGTGACCCCCCTGCACAAAAAAGGCAGCAAATTAGACCCAGGCAACTACCTCCCTGTTTCTATTCTTACCTCCACCTCGAACGTTATGGAAAAAATAGTCTACGAACAGGTCGAAAAGTACCTTGTGGAAAGAAATCTGAACTACGAATTCCAATATGGCTTCAGAACATCCCACTCCACTGACACATGCCTTCTCTATTTGAACGACCACATCAAACAATAGGTGGACGCGAGCAAATACTGCGGCATGGTCATGCTGGACCTACAAAAGGCCTTCGACACTGTCAATCACTCCATTTTGATTGATAAGCTAAAAGCAATTGGTTTTGATAGTCTATCAGTGAGCTGGATGCAATCCTACCTGGAGGGAGAGAACAGCATTTTATCTCTCCTCTCTCCTTCTCTCTCTCATTTCATCTATCTCCTCTTTCCTTATATCTCTCTAATTTCCTCTCTCTCCTTTCTCCTTCTATCTCTCTATCTCATTTCCTCTCTCTCCTCTCATTATCTATCTCTCTATATCCTCTCTTTCATTGCCCATATCTCTCTCATTATTTCTATCTCTCCTCTCTCTTATTTCATATATCTCCTCCCCCCCCCTCTCTCTCTCTCTCTCTCTCTCTCTATCTCTCTCTCTCTCTCTCTCTCTCTCTCTCTCTCTCTCTCTCTCTCTCTCTCTCTCCTCTCTCTCTCTCTCTCTCTCTCTCTCTCTCTCTCTCTCTCTTTCTAAATATATATATTAGTGCTGTCAATCTATTAAAATATTTTATCAGATTAATCGCATGATTGGCCATAGTTAACTCGTGATTAATTGCAAATTAATCACATACAAAAACAATTTTGTCTACCTTAAACGGATCTTTTTCAAGTTGTAATACTCTTATCAACATGAGAGTCAACAAATGCTTGCTTTATGCAGCCATTTAACACAAAAGGATGACCCTCATGCATTGCAAATTTGCATCAAATTCAAAACAGAGTGATGCACAAAATAACTTAATAGAAAATAATAATTTAAAACAATGAATAAAGTATGCGTGAATAATAGGGGAAGAAAACGTTAGGAACTTGTTACATTCAGCCACACAAGGGCTGAGTACTCACCCCCCTCTCTTTCTCTCTCTCTCTCCCACACACACACACTCTCCCAGCTCTCTTTCTCTCTTGCCCCTTCCTCATCTCTCTCACCCCACCCCCCCTCTCTCTCTCTATCTCTCACACACGCACGCACCCACGCACGCACGCACGCACACACTTTGAGTCAGAAACAAACATAGTATCACTGAGAGTATCAATAATACACCTGAGTGAAGTCTAGTAAAAAAATGTATAAAATAAAAACATTTTTCTTTCTAAAAAGTTAATCGTGAGTTAAAAAAATAGTGGCGTTAATAGAATCGTGCGCTAACGCATTAATACCACGTTAAATTTGACAGCCTTAATATATATATATATATCCTTCTCTCTCTCTCTCACATTGCATCTCTCCTCTCTCCTTCTCTCCCTCTCCTCTCTCCTTCTCTCTCTCATTTCATCTATCTCCTATTTTCATCTTTTCATCTATCTCTCAAATTTCCTCTCTCTCCTCTCTCATTATATATATTTATATCCTCTCTCTCATTGCCCATCTCTCTCTCTCTCTCTCTCTCTCTCTCTCTCTCTCTCTCTCTCTCTCTCTCTCTCTCTCTCTCTCTCTCTTATGTGTGTATTTGTGTGTGTGTATTTGTGTGTGTGTGTGTACGTGCACGCTTCTCTCCATTATCAGCTTATCGGGACTGGGATGCAAAGTAACTAGTTACATTTACTATGTACTGTGCTCAAGTATATTATAATTTGCACTCTTACTAGAACTGACTATGCAAGAAGGAAAGAAAGAAAGAAAGAAAGAAAGAAAGAAAGAAAGAAAGAAAGAAAGAAAGAAAGAAAGAAAGAAAGAAAGAAAGAAAGAAAGAAAGAAAGAAAGAAAGAAAGAAAGAAAGAAAGAAAGAAAGAAAGAATTTGAACAATCTCCAATTATGTCTTTATATTGAAACAAATGCCAGTGCAAATATGTGTATTTAACCCTTTCACTGCCACACGACAGAAGGTTAACCCTTTACTATCACACAACCGACGGTCGCCTGTAACTGAAGTTATAATAAAGCAAAGTGAGAAACAGCCTCGGTGAGTCATTCATTAGCAGGGGTGCTACAGTATTATCTATCTATAACTATCACCAGTAATGCATCTGATGGCTGAATGATGTGCCTGATGATTGCATACCCAAAGTAATTAGCGATGTATTACTTGAACCACCTATGCATGAGTCTCTTTTGATTGAAAGGAAACATTCGGAACTTTCTTGCACAACAGGAGGAGAATCACGCTGAGTGCTAATGTAATAGAGTTAGAGGTTTGAACACACTGAAATAAAAATATAAGTGACTCACATTTCTGTTTACTTGTTGCCAGGTGCCTGTTTCTGAGTTCCAGCTGAGAGGTAGGAGCTGGAAAACATAACGGTTCCATAGCCTGAAGTCTTATCTACCGCACAGACAACTATAAAACAGCAAATGATGTCCTGGATCTACAGAACCGAAGCATGAGAGACAATATAATTATACATGGGCTTCCTGAACAAAGTGGTGAAGAAAGAGGAGCTTACATAAAGTCGGAGCAGATCGTTCGGTCTTTCTTGGTGGACAGTCTCAAGATGATGAAGCCAGACGCAGACGCAATACGCTTCTGCAGAGTGCACCGTCTTGGACAATCCAAGCCTGGGGTCCAGAAGTCTCGTCCCATAGTGGCGATGGTAACTGAGTCCAGAATGAAGCACGCCATCATGGAGAGAGGCAGAGAGTTGAAAGGCTCTACCTTCTCGATCACGGATCAATATCCATCGGAGATTATGAGGAGACGACGTTTACTACATCCAATCATGACGGACGCCAGAAACAGCAATAAAAATACCCGTCTGTTCATCGATAAACTCTTCATCGATGGACAGATGTATCGCAACTCCGACATCACATATTGGCTGACGGGAGGGGATGAAAAAGCACAGGCTGGACGCTAACGTGTTTCTTACTGCAGTAAACAATGGCGCAGGCTTGTGACGGTACACACGCGACGATGGTTGCTATGGTAACTATCCTCATTGAAAGCAACATCCCGTTCCAAGTGATGTCTGATGACCATGTATGTGTGTCCAGGGTTGTTGTGGTGTTTCTTGAGTATTTTTTAACATATGTGTGGTATTTTCTACATCATGTCTATGGGCAATTTACCTAAGGGCTTAATCTTTGCCCACATTAATATAGTCTTAGGAATAAGACACATGAGCTGGCTCTCTTCTTACAGGCTAATAGGATACATATTCTTGCTGTGTCAGAAACGCATTTGGATGACTCTATCTGTAACTCTAGTATGGCTATAGCTGGTTTTACTTTATATAGAAAGGACAGGAACCGATTTGGGGGAGGAGTGGGATTATATATATGTGATCTATTTCCGGTAAAACTACGAAATGACATTGACATCAGTGATATTGAGGCCATCTGGTTGCAGGTACAGCTGCCACACCTAAAGCCCATATTGGTTGGTTGCTGTTATAGGCCCCCTAGCTCGGATAGCCGTTACTTCAATAGATTGTGTGATATGTTGGATAGGGTTACTGAAGAAGACTGTGAATTGTATTTATTGGGAGATATAAATGTTGATTGGCTCTCAGATAATTGTTATCTGAGTACCAAGCTTAAATCCATTACAAACACCTGTGGATTATTTCAAATTATGTCTCTACCTACAAGGATATCTGTTAATTGTCATGGAATCACCACTTCCAAATGTATAGACCATATCTATACTAATAATCCTGAAATGTGTTCCATACCTGTGTCTATCCCAGTTGGCTTCAGTGATCATAATATTATTGCTGTTTCCAGGAGAACCAAACTACCAAAGGGCAGGGCTAAAATTGTACTTACAAGATCCTATAAGAAATTTAGTGAGGAGGCTTTTCTTGATGATCTTGGTTCAGTTCAGTGGAAGGATGTGAGGTCTGTAGATGATGCTGAGGTAGCTCTAAATATATTTATGGATTATTTAATGACAATTGTGAACAAACATGCCCCTTTAAAAAAGTTCACTGTCAAAGCGAAATGTGCTCCATGGATTGATAACTCTTTAAAGGACTTAATGTTGCAAAGAGATGAGGCCAAGAAGATTTCGTTTTTATCAGGTCTAATTGAAGATAGAAATCATTACTGTAAATTAAGAAACCAGGTTACTAAAATTAACAGATTAAGTAAGAGAACCTATTATAAGCAGAAAATCTCAGAAAGCAGTAGGGACAGTAAAAAACTCTGGAATGTACTGAATGAAATCATGGGTAAAAAATCTGCCCTGGCTTCGTTTGTGGAATCAGAAGGTGGTATTTATCTGACTAAGCCTCTTCACATTGCTGATTATTTTAATGACTATTTTGTAAACAAGGTGTCCAAGCTTAGGCAGGGAATGGATAATACTGTCAATAACAACTCTGATGTGTTGATAAAAGAACACATTATGAAGGATAAAAACTGTGTCTTTGAATTCCAACAGGTGGATATTGTGACTGTGGATAGGCTATTGCGCTCTCTACCAGTCTCTAAATCCACTGGTAATGACCACCTGGATAGCAAATTGTTGAGAATAGCTGTGTCTCATATCTCTGCACCAATCTGTCACATTTTTAATAGGTGTTTAATCAGTGGCATGCAAGGACGCGAGAAGTGGGGGTGCGACGGGTGCTCCAGCACCCCCTGCTGGCGGGGAGGGTAACTGCAACTGCAAGGTGGTTTTGGCCTTTATTCCATTGGAATACCGACGCTACTCAATGTCATAGAGCGGAACGGCACTGCAGATTTACCCTATTCTTGGAATTCATTGCCAGATCCATAGGGGCGCTGTCTCGATAATGCAGTGTTATTAAAACAGCGTGTAGACTCATGAACCGGTTGGGATTCGAATAGACGCGGCCTGGAAGCGTCAACGCGGAACTGGAAATCCGTTGGTAAAATAAATAGCGGCCTGGAATAGTTTTTGTTTTGGGACAATTCGCAGTAAAGGAATATATCTGTCGGCGATGTTGTATGCAGGAACGAATTGCAGAGAGGGAGGACTGTCTGAAGTGGAGAGTGTGTTTACTTGTGTCTCAGAAAAGAAATGTCTCATCTGATTTCTTTAATAATAATAACCTGGACTTGCTGCAGCATATGCATCCGGATATTCTGGACTCACTGGACATTCATGTTGTCATGAAGGAGTTTATTTCCACCACTCCTGAACGCAAGACCACCTTCTGTGTTTTACCGTCTTCGGAATAGGTAATGTGTGTTATTATTATTATCGCTCCTGCAGCGATTGTTGTTGCGACAGTGACACAGAGGGCGCAACAGCCAGATGGGGTAAGCTGGGCTGTGATGTGTGCATCAGAACGCTCAGAGCGCGGAGTTGGGCAGCTGTTTTGATTGAAAAGTTTGATTGAAAAGTTTATTAACAGATTGCAGAATGGGTACAGTACATTACAGCTCAATACATACAATTGTTAAGGGGATGCAGACCAGAGAAAGACTTTCGTCTTGTTTACATCAGGGACCGTCCCCCATTTTCAATTCATCATAGTATCCTAGTGAACGAGAGTGTTGGTTATGACTGACAGACAGTGGAGCTGTTTGCAGATAGCGAGCATTTTGACGTGTTGCGTGGTGGCGATGTCTCGCAGACAATACAACTACAAGTATAATCATATAATATATATATTTTATATAAAAAAAAATTATATATATAAAAAAAAAAAAATTAATCAAAAACGATCGATATCTCAGCACCCCCACTCCCCGCGGACTTCTCGCGGCCCTGGTGGCATGTGTCCTTTGTTATGGAAGGAGGGAAAGATCATTCCACTTCCTAAAGATGCTAAATTACCTTTTGGAGGTCCCAACAGTAGGCCTATTAGCATTTACCCGTTCTCAGTAAATTACTGGAAATTGTGTCTGAGCAAGTCCAGGCCTACTTTTCAGCTAATGACAACTGTACACCAACATGCATACAGGGCAGGTCATTCGACCAGTACTGCTTTGACACAAATGTCTGATAGTTGGCTTTCAGCTATCGATAGTTCAATGCTGGTGGGTGCTATTATGTTAGACTTCAGTGCCGCATTTGATGTGATTGATCACAATCTTTTAATACAAAAACTCATTTGCTATGGTTTTAATAACTCAGCAATTTTATTTTTTAGGAGTTATTTGTCCTCGAGGTCTCAGAGGGTCTATTTTAATGGTGCTTTGTCAGGCAGTAGAGGGTTAGAATGCGGTGTCCTACAGGGGAGTTGCCTGGGGCCCCTCTTATTTTCTATTTTTACTAATGATATGCCTTTTTCTATTCATCAGGCTAGTCTGACTTTATATGCTGATGATTCAACCCTTTATTATGCTGCAGCTACAAATTCTGAGCTCAATCAGGTTTTGGCTGGTGAATTGGACATTTTATATGACTGGATAAAAACAAATAAGCTGGTGCTTAACATATCAAAAACTGTTTGTATGCTTTTTGGGACAAATCAAAGATTGGCATGTAAACCTACATTGGTTCTACAAATTGCAGGTCAACCTATACATCAGGTTGAAAAAACTAAGCTTCTAGGCCTTTGGCTTGATAGTACTTTATCATGGTCTGATCACATAAACAAAACTGTTTTTAAAATGGGTAGAGCTATTGCTACTGCCAGGAAATGTGCACCATTCCTTCCATTTGCACTGTTTAATCAGATTGTTTGTGCTTTGGTTTTGTGCCACTTGGATTACTGTTCTGTAGTGTGGGCTTTTGCTTCAAAGCAGTCGCTAAATAGGTTACAAGTGGTACAAAATAAGGCAGCAAGACTCGTTCTTGGTTGTTCATATAGGACTAGTGTTGTTCAAATGCATGAACGTCTTAGTTGGAGGAGTGTTGAGAAAAGACTTTCTGCCAACCTTTTAATTTGTTTTCATAAAGTGATCACAACCCACAGTCCTAAATATATCACGGATAAATTAATTTACGCCTCAAATGTGCACATGCATTTTACCAGAGGGGCAAGTAGAGGGCAGATTATTCTACCCCATACAAACACTAACAGTATGCAAAGAACAGTTTTATATAGGGCTATCAGGGCATGGAATTATCTTCCAAGTGACATACGTGACATAAGAGGTGTAGCAAGCTTCAAAAATAAATTAAAATCTTACATGTAGCCAATATTGACAATGCTGAGATATGCAATATGTTACCGTTGATGTACATATTTAGATATAATATGTTTGTGTGTTAATGTTGTTGTGGTTCCTCGGTTGGTACGTCTTGCTATGTTGTGTTTCCTTATTTGGTATGTCTTGCTATGTTTTAATTGTATTATGTTTTAATTGCAATGTATATGTTGTAATGTTTTAATGTTGTCTCGGACCCCAGGAAGACTAGTTGACGTCTTGGCGTCAGCTAATGGGGATCCTTTGCTAATAAACAATAAACAAACAGGTCCAAAGTTTATAACAATCGCATGGAAAATGAGTGTTTTACAAAGGTTTCTGTAATGTGTGTACCGGCGTTAATTCAGCATGATTATCCAAATTGGCCGTCGGAATACATTCCCCGAGGTCATTAGATGTCCGTAGATACCAAGACCATCCACATGGATCTTGTAGAAGTGGAGCAATCTTCCACTTACTTGGGTATGTACTTTTAGGCAAATGTTCAGAAAATATGGCTTTTACCAGGCCTGAATGTTCGCCGGGGCCGGGCCGCAAATGACATCATGTCATAAATTAATCTCTCCAGACTGTCTGACAAAATTATTGTTTTTTTGTCAAACGTATTCAAGTATAAACATCATAACCATGTCACAACAGCAGTTATAATGTATATTATCATCAATATGTTAGTTTACCAATAGGTTAAAGTGTTATTAGATATATTTTAGTTTTCGTTTTTCTGTTGTTTAGTTCGTGAATGTCCGCCATTTTGAAAAATGTACCGTCGGTAATTGTAGTATAATTGTGGCCATTTTGAAGAGGACATCCAGAGCTGGAATTTTTCTGAAATACACTTCCCATAGGCCTCTAGGTCAAAAAAAACAAATGGGTTCGGTATGAATTTCTTTAATATCTCTTATTACTCGGGATAATATACCACAAACCTTACCGTTATTGGCATATATTGGAGCGCAGTTAGTTTGTCTCCCCTATTTTGAGCATTTAGCAACAATCAGATTTTAAATCAGTTTCAAAATGGCGTCACTCTAGCCAGAACAGTGGGTGGGTGACAATATTGTCAAAAGGAAAGATGAAATTACCTACCTGGGCTCCATCCTAGAGGCTAATCTTTCCTGTGACAAAATGGCATCCAATGTAATAAAAAAAGTCAACCAACGAACTCGATTCTTGTACCGGATCTCCTCTCTGGTAAACAAGAACACCCTGAGGACTCTGGCAGGAGCACTCATACAAGGGTACTACGACTATGCTTGCACCTCATGGTACCAAAGCACCTCAAAGGCGCTAACAACTAAATTACAAACATCTCAAAACAAACTGGTCAGACTACTGCTTGACCTTACTCCTAGAATCCACCTCACCCCTGCCCACTTTGACAACCTAGGATGGCTTAGAGTAGACGACAGAGTACAGCAACTTGCAATGGGCCTGGTCTACAAGATACACTACATGACCAAGGTACCCATGTACATGTCAAAATACTTCCCAAAGGTCAGTGAACACCAGAGGGAGCTCCACAAATCATGTTACACCCAGATTCGGCTCAAACAAGGGACTAAACACGTTTAGCAATTATGCCACATCAATGTGGAACGCCCTACCCAAAGCTGTAAAGGAATGTGAATCACTACCCACTTTCAAAAACACTCTCAAAGAACACCTACGGGAGACTGCAATTCGAAACTGGCCCATGTAAATGTCCTAACCCAACCCCCTCCAATGTACAGTAAATGACCAAGTATGGTTGTCAATATTCCAATGTACAGTTGTACAGTGTTCCCCCCCACCCCTCCTGTCCAACACCCCCCCCCCCCCACCCCACCCACCGAACCACCTCCAATGAATTGGCTATAATAAGGTCATTTATAAGCCTGCTATTCTATATTCTATAATAATATTTCAAATTGCATTGGTCCGGATGGGAGAATTCAGTACTGTATCTACAGAACCTTCTGTTTAATCATCTTCCCTTTATTCATTTCCTTATATTTTTTGTACACGTGATCTCAAGAAGGTACTGAACGAGATCAGTGGCAGTATGTCATGTCTGGTCATTATTAGCATGGTGTTATTAATTGTCAAAGATGCAAAGAAAAATCATAATTCATATTCTCCTTTGTTTCATCACAATTTAAGCAAGCCTAGTAATAGACACAATATTCCTGACACTGGGAATACATTCACTGAGGTCCATAGATGTCCCTAGATACCAAGGACATGCAAATGGACCTTGTAGAAGTGGAGCAATATTCCATTTACTTAGGTATGTATTGTAGGTAGGATTTTCAGAAAATAGGGCTCCGGGCTTAAGAGGTTAAAGGTTATGTATGCAATCTATTAGTCCTATACTGTATGTAATATAGTAACTATCCCAGACATCCCAACCTGGTCTCTGTGTCACCACTCATCCCATCACTCCTGTCCTTTCTGCAGCTAAATGAGCAGAATGTGACAGTGTCACATTAAATCACATCATACAGACAAGACAGGGCTACACGCCAGCGAAGCAACACTGAAGGACAACTGTAGTATTCATTCCTCTGTCTCATTCTCTGTCTGTATGTCTGTCTGTCTGTCTGTCTGTCTGTCTGTCTGTCTGTCTGTCTGTCTGTCTGTCTGTCTGTCTGTCTGTCTGTCTGTCTGTCTCTGTCTGTCTGTCTGTCTGTATGTCTGTCTGTCTGTCTGTCTGTCTGTCTGTCTGTCTGTCTGTCTGTCTGTCTGTCTGTCTGTCTGTCTGTCTGTCTGTCTGTCTGTATGTCTGTATGTCTGTCTCCATCTCTGTCTGTCTGTCTGTCTGTCTGTCTGTCTGTCTGTCTGTCTGTCTGTCTGTCTGTCTGTCTGTCTGTCTGTCTGTCTGTCTGTCTGTCTGTCTGTCTGTCTGTCTGTCTGTCTGTCTGTCTGTCTGTCTGTCTGTCTGTCTGTCTGTCTGTCTGTCTGTCTGTCTGTCTGTCTGTCTGTCTGTCTGTCTCCTACTATGTCTGTCTGTCTCTATGTCTGTCTCCACACCTTTCCTCTCATGCCTTCATAATAATGTTGATTCCAGAGGTACTGTATTTTAAAGACCTGAGAGCTCTATTGTATTTTAAAGACCTGAGAGCTCTATTGTATTTTAAAGGTCTGATAGCTATACTGTATTTTAAAGGCCTGAGAGCTCTACTGTATTTTAAAGGTCTGATAGCTATACTGTATTTTAAAGGCCTGAGAGCTCTACTGTATTTTAAAGACCTGAGAGCTCTACTGTATTTTAAAGGCCTGAGAGCTCTATTGTACTTTAAATACCTGAGAGCTATATTGTATTTTAAATACCTGAGAGCTCTATTGTATTTTAAAGGCCTGAGAGCTCTACTGTATTTTAAAGGCCTGAGAGCTCTATTGTATTTGAACCTCTTAACAGTTCTGCAAATTTAGCATAAAACGCCTGTCGATTGCATACTGAAAGTAAATTGGACGCTATCCTGGAACCATTTGTAGCAGATGCACAAGTCTGGCCTCTTTTGAAAGGAAACACTCTGAACTTTCTCTCAGAGAATCACTCTGAGTGCTATTATCATAGAGTTACAGAGGTTTGAAATAAAAGTTTTTGTCTGAATTATTTTGCAAACCGATGCCTGCACTACTCTAGTTATTAGCTGAAAACACTGCTGGGGCCATAGCCTGAAGTCTTACCTAGAACAACATGTCCAAAGTCGATAACAATATCACAAAATCTGTGTTTTACACATCTTTATATAATGGTATGTTTAGGTGTTTTTCCAAAAAGGAGTGAGGAGTCAACACTACCTCAGTCCCCTCTCCCCCTCCCCGACTACCCTCTGCCTCTGGCCACATACACCACCCCCACCTCTTCTCACACATACACAAACAAACCCCCCAGAGGAGCGACAACAAGAAATCAGTGCAACTTGCGCTCCGGAGAGAGAGGCGCAGGTTCATTATCTTGCGTACAGCACGTTTTTACCGCTTTTACAGCTTCTCAGTCTCAGAAAACCAACTCAAGTAAGATGAATTTCATTGGCTACAGAAACGGTCAATCATCTTCAGCGGTGATTTACCCGGTCATTGAGAAACGAAACCGGAGGTGGTCACTTCTTAGAGACTGACGCTCATTGGCTGTTTGGTCTTATAACCCGATATTGGATGCACGCGATAGGTCAAGCTGTGTGCCAATCAAACGGTGGCCATTTTAGCTTTCAACCAATGTGTTGGTTGATAGACAATAGCACAGCGTGATGCCGACGGAGGGCTGTAAATGTGTTGCGATGTGCAACAATAGGGGAACTATTTTACTATTTCTTTCACTATTTGGGCACTTTTACACAATTCCTGTGAGTCTATGGAACACCTCTGTAATTTCTTTTATTTTTTTACATTGTTTTGTATTTCTAATCAAGTCCTCAAAAACAGCATTTTTCAACCTCAAGATCTCGAGCCGTTTTGAGCCTGGGCTCCAACCACTGTGTGCAGCTCATCATGTACCTGATGCCACACAGCCACATTATCATGCAGCGGTGTCTCTCTGACATCACAGATCAGCACATTTTCAAATGACTCAGTTCAGTGAGGGTTTGTGAGAGGAGAATTGGAAGAATGCGCCAATATGAGAATTAGAGACACAGATCATATTAATATAAGTTCACATAGCTAGGAAACAATGCTAAACACTCAAAAAGGCCATTTATAAGATAGTTCCCCTTTAAGAGATTAACCACTTAACCACTTAACCACCCTGTGTGCCGCGGAGAGCTGCCAGGGGTGCCGCGAGATGCCTGGCAATGTTTCTTTAAAAATATAGAATGACAACAGTCTTATTTTGAAAATCCTATAGCGGGTCTCACGCTCTGCCCACGCGCAGCTCGAGCTATAATAACTAGGCTCCGACAGCTAGCAACATTCAGGTCATTATGATACTCTTATTTTGAAAATCCGTGGTGTCGTGACTCATATCCGCTCTACAGCACACAGCCAATAAGGATGCATCTCCACACAGAGCAGGCTGAGCAGTAGCGTCTCTCAGCTCAGCAGCCTGAGCAGTAGCGTCTGAAACAGTGAACACGCACATTGAAACAGAGCAAGGATAGTGTTTTCGCGACCCAAAACAAATCCCTGCTGTTTTATTCCGTAACGGGTCAAATGCATATAACATGCTTTGCAATCCTTGCCATTCCTTTATGACCACGTCGTGTTTAAGAACGGAATTAATGTCCCGTTAGCATAAGCTAACAACAAGCTCTTGGCTGCATCCTATGCTGCAATGTCTACTCCTACACTAACGTGTTGGGGCTCACTCTTGACCAGGAATTTGAGCTATTGAGCAAATCTAACCATGCCTATAATGACTAGTTAAATCTATTGCCATTTCGGTTTTATTTTCTACCTGGGAGCATGACTTAACTAATGGTATTTGACAGTCAAATCACCTCCTGCTGAATAGTATTATTCTGAATTTATGTCGTTGTCCCATAAAGAGTAATTGTGTGGAGAAAAGTTTAGCTTCTACAATAATTACCTTGTTTGACTCCTGTTTCTCTGGCCCCCCACAGCCAAATGAGTGTTTTAACTTTACTACTTTACAAGTATGGTCTTGTCAATATTCCAATGTACAGTTTTGCTTGTACAGTTGTACAGTGTCCCCACCCACCCCTCCTACCCAACCTCCCCCCACCCACCCAACCACCTCCAATGTACAGTACCCCCCCCCATAGGCGCCCACTTAACGGAGCAGACGATGCACATGCTCCAGGACTATTGAACTTGGGGGAGCAAGCTTGTCTCTTTGCTCCCTCACTTTTTGATCATATCATATGATATAAATATCCCCCCCCAATATATAAATCTTATCGAACCATAACTACGTAATTTCAATCAAATTAATAATACGCAATGACACTTAATAGCAAGTTTTTAAGTTTCCAAAGATTGTGTGACCCCCCACTTTAATGGTTTGATCCAGTGCCCACGGGCCACGGTTTGTCGGCATGACGTATACGACATGTTGGGGGAGGCGGCTTTTTCGAAAGCCCTTGAAAAATTCAGGCTGGATATTGGATAACATTGTGACTCGTGAGGATTATTCTTCGGCGTTTACATCAAAATGGAGCAAATCATCACGTAAGTCGAACACTGTGACTGTATACTAAATGCGCAAACAGATTGAAACTGAATATTTCTCGTATGGTGAGCCTCGGCGCTGCACCGAGTGAATCCAGAGATACAGGATGGTGCGCAGGCGCTGTGATCACCCAACGGCGGAAATAATGCCGCTTTGAGCAGTTTATAAAAAAATATTAAAAATATTTATTAGCAACGCCGAGCTTTCAAACCATCCCGTATCTCTGTGCGAACCCCTCGTGCAACTGTGAGCACCTTTGTAATGTCTCTGTGATACTTGTATAACGAACGGTTCAGCCAGAACCAGTCCTTCATGGTAAATCTAGGTTGGTTTCCCATTGAGGAGCAAGTGACTGTGGATTCGGTCTTTTAGGTGTTTTAGGTTGCGTGTTCCAAAAAATTTACTTAAAGTTTAAAGCTCAATATATCAAAACGTGGCACTTTATAGTGAACAGGAGGTCTATTTGTATTAAAAACAAAAAGACGTATGTAGGGGTGCCCTGGAATATTTTATTGGACACAGGGGTGCCTTGGCAGCGGTTGAGAACCCCTGGTGTAGAGGTCTAAACACTGTAGTGCAGAGGTCTAAACACTGTAGTGCAGAGGTCTAAACACTGTAGTGTAGAGGTCTAAACACTGTAGTGCAGAGGTCTAAACACTGTAGTGCAGAGGTCTAAACAATGTAGTGCAGAGAGGTAGAAAGGAGAGGTCATTTATAACATAGACAGGAAACAAAGGAGATGTGATTTATAAGATGTGTCTAGACGAGAAACAAAGGAGAGGTCATTTATAAGATGTGTCTAGACGACAAACAAAGGAGAGGTCATTTATAAGATGTGTCTAGACAAGAAACAAAGGAGAGGTCATTTATAATATGTGTCTAGACAAGAAACAAAGGAGAGGTCATTTATAAGATGTGTCTAGATGAGAAACAAAGGAGAGGTCATTTATAAGATATGTCTAGACGAGAAACAATGGAGAGGTCATTTATAAGATTATGTCTAGACCAGGGGTTCTCAAACTTTTTTATACCACCAGCCCATTTTATTTTGGAAATTTTTTGGCAACCCCATACTTAGAAAAGTCGGGTTTCACCGCCAGCGGTTGAGCGCCATACCCAAGAATTATCAGGTTTTGATCCTTTGATATTTTTCCTTTGATCCCCGCTCTAAACACTCGCCGGAGCTCCCTAAG
This sequence comes from Notolepis coatsorum, assembly GCF_963971535.1. Classification (NCBI taxonomy): domain Eukaryota; kingdom Metazoa; phylum Chordata; class Actinopteri; order Aulopiformes; family Paralepididae; genus Notolepis; species Notolepis coatsorum. The sequence goes on along the minus strand of NC_140173.1, from coordinate 38,961,316 downwards.
TCTCCCTGGCACAGCTGCCTACGTTAAAATTGCAATGACGATCGAATCCCGCCAGGTGGCAGTATCGCCTACCTTTTGAATGGGTCTCTGGACTCTGTGTGGACTCTCTCTGAGGGGGAGGAGTTCCTGCAGCCAGATTCTCACAGAGGGAATCGGGACACGGCAATCGCTCTGAGATTTGGTGCCTCACAGACCTATTCTTTCCCGTATGATGGCCATGCCCAATATACACGAGTAATGACGATCGCCATAGGACGACTGGGATTTATTCATTTTGGAGTACCATCTGACTGAGGTAAGGTCTATCTAAGGTAACCTGATGGTATTTTTTTAACCTAAAACATGCTTCTGTACGCACAGTGTTGTATTTTACCGGACCTAAAACTGCTTTTGGTAACAATCGCAGTTTCGAGGTAAGACGACCCCCCCCCCCCAACTTGATGATTTTGTGAAGACACATATTTATATGGTATATACCTTTGTTTTGAAAGTATTTGGAGTTTCAGGCGAGCAACCGGAACAATTTGGGCATAATGCATATAACGCATCTTAGCTCGCAATCTAGGAAAATAGACTGGATTATTTTGAAACGTGCGATGTTTACCGTGGTATGGCGCATAAACAAAGGGATGTAGAAATGAAGTGTTTCGTCCCTATTGTACTATAAATAGTGCCTGTCAAATGAGCCATACTATTGTCTCCATAGCTATAATACAGAACACACGATTTGTCCGCAGACATTGCTAACATGGTAAATAACGCTGGCACGCCATTGCGTAGAGATGAGAAAACAGTGTGGCAGTCAATGAGTTAATGTATCGCATAATTTCAATGTGGAAATAAGGAATATCAAAATAATAGCATGCATTGTTGAACTTGATCATGCATATGTATTAGAAAATTAAATGACAGCACGATGTTATCAATTAAATTAATGAATATTATCTGGAATTGTTTCTGTATACACATTTATAAAGCAAGGCCTATTTAGCCAAAATAAGTTGCCAGAACATAAAAAAAGAAAAGAAAATCTATGAAATAAAAAAACTAGACTTAATGGGAAGGGTGTGCTTGTACATTTGAACATGATACGTGGCGCAGCATTACACAACACTGGGTAGCCTACTCGTTCCGGACTGATATCCAGAACTTTGCGAGGGCCAGAGCCCTATTCCCCATACCTGGTTCAACTAAGTCGATCAAAAGTCCCATTAGCCAGATTCAATTAACCCGATGTTTGAATCCAGGCTTTCCCTGTTCCTCGAACGCTGATTCACTCTTGAACCAGACTTGATACTCAGGATAATTACACGCGGCCGCCTCACCTGAAAAGACAGCAGGTGTCGATCGCAGACATCCTGATTTTCTAACGGCATTGATTGATTGATTGATTGATTGATTGATTGATTGAAAACTTTATTAACAGATTGCAGAATGGGTACAATACAGCCTCGCAGACAAGTTAAATGCATATCTATAGGCTAATTTTAAGTCCCTCATTACCCCAATCAATCAGATTATATTTATTTAAATGTGCCTGCTGGCAGTAGGCTTAATGGAATGAATAATCTAATGAGATCTTGCTAGCGAAAATAATTAGTTCAACACTTTCAGAATAAGTAGATGAAAACAAGCCCAAAGAGTATCTAATTGATACAAATTAATAGATACTTATGAGGACATCTGTACTGTATGCGCTTAGGTATCATGTATTATATAAATACATGGTTCCCAAAGTTTTCAAGGTGCAACCCCCGAAATAACGTGTCAGAGAGGCTTGGAGGCTATACAGTTTCACTATTAATCAGGTTTTAATCTGTTTCGGACATCTTCCATACATGCATTGAATTGATTAACCTTTGGTTTATACCAGTGACACCAATCATGTTCATCACCCTCTTGTTCATCATCAAATAACAGTGCTTGAACAGATAAATGCATTTTCTCAAATGCATTCATCAAAACGTCAAAGGCCTGCAATTGCTCATTCATTTTCTCAAGTCATGTCCATGTCATCAAATCCGTCAAACAGCGAATCTCCTCAGACATTTTAATCCCAGTTACAATATCACAATAACGTGTGAGTGACGGTGATACAATTCAACAATCAACAGATTCAGATTTGTCGTAATTCACATCCACAATCCATGCATAAAGACACTTCAATTTATGCTTGAATGAAACACAATCCGGGACCTCCGTTAAGCAAATACATCCACAGCGGAGAATATGAAACGAATCAGAGCCAACCACCCAATAGGTTTCATTCATTAAAGGTCCCGTGTCTTATAAATGGCCTTTTCCAGTGTTTAGCATTGTTTTATAGCAATGGGGGTTAGTATCAATGGGTCTGTGTCTCTAATTACCACTTTGGCGGATTGCTCTAATTCAGTTGAGACAATCTCCTCCGCCAGTGAATTAGGTCATTCTGATTTGACTCGCAATGCGACGTAGCAATTGAGCTTATTGTGATCTGATTGGCTCTGTGGTTGGAGTCAATGCCGGCTCTGTGGTTGTAGTCACCGCCCACAATCAACAATTCGCTCAACAACAGAGCGAGTGGAATTACTTCCTCAAACAGAGGGTGCCGACAGACAGCAGAGAACGAGCGAGCGAGAGAGAGGGAGAGAGAGAGAGAGAGAGAGAGAGAGAGAGAGGGAGAGAGAGAGAGATAGAGAGAGAGAGAGAGAGAGAGGGAGAGAGAGAGAGAGAGAGAGAGAGAGGAGAGAGAGAGAGAGAGAGAGAGAGAGAGAGAGAGAGAGAGAGAGAGAGAGAGAGAGAGAGAGAGAGAGAGAGAGAGAGAGAGAGAGAGAGGAGAGAGAGAGGGGGACCGTGCACAGGAGTGTGTGTAAATGTGTGGATGGTTCTTCTCCCCCGCAGTCAGGAGCACTCGCATATCACTGTCAAAATATCTTTGCACATGCTCCCACGCGCACACCCATATTCCGATCTGTGCAATAATATTCACAGGGGTATATATTGTCATTTGAAACAAGTTACCAATGCATTGTCCCGTGGGATTATGCTTAGAGTAATTGATTAGAAATAGAAAACAATGCATTTTTTGGAAAAAAAAACTTTACAGATGTGTTCCATAGACTCACAGGAATTGTGTAAAGTGGAATAGCAATGCATGTCCCCTTTAAAAATATCCCTGCAGGATTCACATTTGCAATGCTCCATTATTAAAATAACCACATAGTGTGTGTCGCGACCCGCGAGCGCCGTATAGCTATGACGTGCATTATTTAGGACAAAGTAAATCCATAGGCTGAATATGATCTATTATCAGCATTTAGGTCTATTATTTTACATTTCAAAAGCCCCCTCTAGAAAAACGAAGCACAAAAACATAATTCAGAATGGTATAATGGGATCTGTGAGGAAGGGAGCTGGCATTTATTTGCGAGGGCGTGGCCAGTTTATCCAGCTAACTGAACTAACTGCGCTGGAGCAGGTTCAAACTTTTTGATCTGTTGCCATAGTGATTTAGAAAAACGTGCTTCGGGGAACCGAAAGGTCTGACTTATGTCAAGTTATCCTGAAAAGTATCCGGCTAACGCAGTTAGCCATGTACGGGGAACAGGGCCCTGTCCAGTGAACTTGACTTTCAGTAGCTTGTCACACGAAAGATCAATGAGCGCCTTCTGACAGCCTGTTGCGCCATGCGTAATGAACCGATCTTGGATCAAGTTGTCTAAATTGTTCCAGAAAATAGTTCCGAAATTGTTCAATGAGCCCTTCTATGTGGCTACAGATGATGGGCTTCAAATAATTTTTTGCAACATGCTGTTCCTCCAAAAAGCCATCAAGCAGAGTAAACACCCCAAAATCTCTGCTGATTATCCTGGAGTGCCTCAAACAGAGTTTGAGCTGTCAGTCCAAACGGGTCTGTGTTGTGACCTTGTAGTCCCAGATTCAACGCATTGAGTAGGTCAAATATGTCGGCTAGATAATAATAATAATAATAATAATAATAATAATAATAATAATAATAATAATAATAATAATAATAATAATAATAATAATAATAATAATAATAATAATAATAATAAACAAAGCATTTAGTCCTTTTTCGTTGACCATTTTCAGCACAATTTTCTCTGCTCCAAAATATTTTTTTCACTCTGAAAGAAAGCTAGCAGTTCTGTTTTAAATTCAGCATGTCTAGTTTCCAAGTGCCGCTGTAATTTACTTGTCTTTTACTCCATTTCGTTTTAGTAGTACAGGGCCCCGTTCCTTGTACCTGGATAACTGAGTTAGCCGGATAACTTTAACTGGATAACTGAGTTAGCCGGACTTTCCGGTTCCCCGTACGTGGATTTTCCAAATCACCATGACAACAGATCCAAAAGTTTGAGCCTGGTCGAAAGCAGAGTTTAAGTTCAAGTTAGCCTGAACCATCGCCACGCCCCCGCAAAGAAGTGACAGCCCGTTTCCTGAAACTATTCCCACAGTCTACGATCTGCATTATACCATTCTGAATTACGTTTTTGTGCTCCATTCTTCCAGAGGGGGCTTTTGAAATGTAAAATAGACCCAAAATGCTGATACTAAATTCACTTTGTCCTAAATAATGCACGTTATATATACCGTGGCGCTCGCTCGTGCGATGTACACATTATGTGGTTATTTTAATTGTAACTGGGATTAAGATGTCTGATGAGATGCGCTGTTTGACGGATTTGAGAAATTGAATGAGCCGTTGACGTCACATTAATGAATGAGGATAAAGAGATAAACTTCATTCAAAACAAAGGATATTCTAAACACGGGTCTCTCGTTCATTAATGTATAAACAATGAATTTATCCCATCTGGCACAGTGGTGCAGCGGTAGTGCTCAAGCCTGCCAACCCAGCGACCGGGGTTCAAAACCCGGTGTTTCCAATATGATTTTTTTGAATATAATATTAATGATTATACGCCAAAGTAGCCTGGTTTTAAGTTAAAATATTATAAATCTACATGCATTGAGGATGTCATTCTTTATATAGCTCTCAACGTGCACCAAATTGAATTATTCCTATATTGCAAAAAGAAGGAAAAGACTAGGGTCTCGAACCCCGGTCGTCTGCGTGATAGTCAAAACAACAACCCGTTAGACCACATTGGAGATAAGTTAAAGATCGACTATACATCAATCAATGGGTAAGAGAGCCGTATCGTAATTCTGTATAAGTTTAACTAATTATTTTCGCTAGCAAGATCTCATTTGATTATTCAATCCAGCAGGCAAGTTTAAAGAAATATAATCTGATTGATTGAGGTAATGAGGGACTTAAAATTTGCCTATAGATAACGCATTTAACTTGTCGGCGAGGCGATTGAGCCGTATTGCAATCTGTCAATAAAGTTTTAAATCAATTAATCAATCAATGCCGTTAGAGAATCAGGATCTCTGCCATCGATACGTGCTGGCTTTTCGCCTGAAGCGGCCGCGCGCATTTAGCCTGACTCAAGTCTGGCTTGAGTTAACGAGACTGAATCCACCTTCGAGGAACAGGAAAATCCCGGCTTCGAACATCGGGTTAACTGAAGCTGGATAATGACATCTTGATCGACTTAGTTGAACCAGGTACAAGAAACAGGGCCCTGGTGTCACTACTACTAGATTCCACCTTTCTTTTGCCAGCATTTGGAACACACGGCCAACCGGCACCGCTTCTGACAACAAACGTATCCATTGCGAGTGTCCAGGTTACCTGTCCTAAATTAATCAAATCAGCTTTATATGCTTGGCCTGGAAAGTCCCCCCCCGGAAGTGCTTTAGTTACGAGACAGTGCCGATCACAAATATCAACAAACGAAAGACCAGACGTGGCCTCCGTGATTACATGCGCAGGATGTAGTGAGATGTGTATTGGAATACTGTGTCGGCCTGTTGTAGGGGTGATGCATGGCAAATCCACACAGCTGCCAGGTGGAAAACTCAATTTCTTTAAGTTGCCACTGTCACCTACCCGCGCCCCCACTTAGGAATATAGAATAGCAGGCTTATAAATGACCAATTCGCACATTTATGGATTGTGGCAAATCTTATCTTTCAAATGCCAGAGTTAAATTTGGATTTAGTATCACCAGGCGTGCATAAGAACAGATAATGAAATCTACTGTATTTACAGTAGACTCCTTATTCTGGCCAGAGTGACGCCATTTTGAAACTGATTTCAAATCTGATTGTTGCTAAATGCTCAAAAAAGGGGAGTCAAACTAACTGCGCTCCAATATATGCCAATAACGTTCAGTTTTGTGGTATATTATCCAGAGTAATAAGATATATTGAAATAATTCATACAGAACCCATTTGTTTTTTTTGACCTAGAGGCCTCTGGGAACGCTCATTGAAAGCTCTGAATGTCCTCTTCAAAATGGCCGCAAAAAACTCAGAGGAATTGTGTAAAGTTGCCCAAATAGTGAAAGGAATAGCAAGACACGGGACCTTTAAGGTAAATCACCAACACTCTGAGGAACAGAGAGAGAGAGAGAGAGAGAGAGAGATAGAGAGAGAGAGAAGAGAGAGAGAGAGAGAGAGAGAGAGAGAGAGAGAGAGAGAGAGAGAGAGAGAGAGAGAGAGAGAGAGAGAGAGAAAGATCAGGAGAGAGCGATACACACACTCACACACAACCAAACTGAAATATAGACAGGGGGAGAGACACAGATACATAGAGGGGGAGAGAGAGAGAGAGGGAAACATAGAGAAGAGAGACCAGGAAAGAGAGAGAGAGAGAGAATACAGTCTGTATTTAAAGAGTACAAATCAAAAAGTACAAATATTTAGTCTATATTTAAAGATAAATATCCTCCCTCCTCCCTCCTCTCTCCTCCATCCTCCCTCCTCTCTCCTCCACCCTCCCTCCTGCCTCCTCCCTCCTCCCTCCTCCCCCCTCCCCCCTCCCTCCTCCCTCCTCCCTCCAGCAGGGTGCGGTGAAGCAAGGTGCTCTTCACGGTCCGCCAGTTAAAGCAAAGACAGGAAGATAAAGAGGAAGAGATGGTGATTTACCTTCACGACAGCGCGGTGTGGCTGACCGGCTGCAGGCGGGCGGATGGACTGACAGACAAGTCGTTTGTTGTGTATGAACCTCTGGAGTGGAAACGATGACTGATGAACTACATACCCACCCCCCTCCATATAGCCGCCCGTCAACACCCCCCCCCCCCTCCCCCCTCATTTCTCCCTCAACACTCTTAAATATCCATTTGGTCAGAAAGGGTTGTTGCGGACCAACAAGTGAAACTGTCACATGCTGGGGATAGCTGCATTCACTCAGCATAATGCAACACAATGTGTATGTGTGTGTGGGGGTGCGTGTGTATGTATGTGTGTGTGTGTGCATGTGTGTGTGTGTATGTAAGTATGCGTGTGTGTGTGCATAGTGTGTGTGTGTGTGTGTGTGTGTGTGTGTGTGTGTGTGTGTGTGTGTGTGTGTGTGTGTGTGTGTGTGTGTGTGTGTGTGTGTGTGTGTGTGTGTGTGTGTGTGTTTATACACACTAGACACCACCAATTTAAAACACATGCCATGCGGTTAATATCTTCACATACACGCACATGCATGCACACACACACACACACATACACTTTTCTTTATCAGACCTTGTATATCACTAATGCTATGTGTTTTTCTCCTAGAACACACACACACACCACGCACGCACGCACGCACGCGCACACACACACACACACACACACACACACACACACACACACACACACACACACACACACACACACACACACACACACCACACACACACACACACACACACACACACACACACACACACACACACACACACACACACACACACACACACACACACACGTTTGTTTATGTGAAGTATGGCGACATTACATAGACTTAGATGCCTTCTGTAACTTAACCATAACCGTAACCTCTTAAGCCCGGAGCCTTATTTTCTGAAAATCTGCCTAAAATACATACCTATGTAAATGGAAGATTGCTCCACTTCTACGAGGTCCATTTGCATGTTATTGGTATCTAGGGACATCGATGGACCGCAGTGAATGTATTCCCAGTGTCAGAAATATTGTGTCTATTACTAGGCTTGCGTAAATTGTGATGAAACAAAGGAGAATATTATGATTTTTCTTTGCATCTTTGACAGTGAATAACACCATGCTAAAATGACCAAACATTCAAACTACTACTAATCTCGGTCAGTACCTTCTTGCGATCATGTGTACAAAGAATCTAAGGAAATTAATAAAGGGAAGATGATTAAACAGAAGGTTTTGTAGATACAGTACTGAATTCTCCCATCCGGACCAATGCAATTTGAAATATTATTATAGAATATAGAATAGCAGGCTTATAAATTACCTTATTATAGCCAATTCGCACATTTATGGATTGTGCCAATCTTATATTTCAAATGGCCAAGTTCAATTTGGATTTAGTATCACCAGGCGTGCATAAGAACAGATAATGAAATATATTGCATGTACAGTAGCTTTTTTATTTTTATCAGGGTGCAACCGTTTTGAAACTAATTTCAAATCTAATTGTTGCTACATGCAAAAAATAGGTTTTGAAACTAATTTCAAATCTAATTGTTGCTACATGCAAAAAATAGGGAAGAGAAACTAACTAACTGGGCGGCTAGGTGGCGCAGTGGGCAAGGCGCTCACCACCAACGCAGGAGATGCTGGGCTTGAGCGCAGCTCTCGGCGTTGCTACCAGCTTGGCTGGTCGTTCATACTAATACAATTGGCAGTATTAGGGGGTGGGAAGCTGGTGGGTGGGGATCGGACGTTGTGGACAGCGACTCATACAGGTCGGTTGGTGCGCCTGCGCAGTAGAATCAGGAAGCGACGGGGGCGGCGTGTCCCTCCCACGCAGACCCTCGCTGCTGAGAGATTGCGCTGTACAGGTGAAAACATGCGACGGCTGCCTCCTCAAGTACCGGAGGGGACACGTGATGCAAGGCTTCGTCCACATTGCAGCCGGCTTGTGGGAGGCATGGCCTACCAACGTTCAAGACAGGGGAGGGTAGAATTGGACAATACGAAATTGGGGAAGGGAGAAAAATAGAAAATGGGGAGAAAAAGTAGATAAAAAAAGGAAGAGAAACTAACTGCGCTTCAATATATGTCAATAACGTTAAGTGTTGTGGTCAAGTCACAGAAGTCACAGAGTCGAAACCCCTTCTGTCAACCAGAGACATACGAATTGGAACATGGAACGTCAGGACCTTGTATGAGACCGGAATAACCATACAAGTAGCAGCAGAAATGAAGAGATACAAACTAGACCTTTTAGGAATTAGTGAGTCACGATGGACGCAATCTGGACAACAAAGACTGCAGACAGGAGAGCTGCTACTCTACTCTGGGCATGAAGAAGACAAAGCCCCTCACACCGAGGGGGTTGGCCTTTTGCTATCAACAACAGCAAAGAAAGCACTGATTGGATGGGAGGCACATGGATCAAGAATTATAACAGCCACCTTCAGAACCAAGAAGAGGAAAATCAAGTTGAATGTGATACAATGCTATGCACCAACCAATGACAGCGATGATGGAAATAAGGATTATTTCTACAACAGACTACAGAGCATCCTGGAACAACAAAAAGGAAAAGACATCAGCATTCTCATGGGAGACTTTAATGCAAAGATTGGCGGAGACAACACAGGCTTCAAAAAAGTGATGGGAAAGCATGGCCTAGGAGAAATGAATGAGAATTGAGAGAGATTCGTGACCTGTGCCCTGAACAACCTGGTTGTCGGAGGAAGCGTCTTCCCACATAAGAGGATCCACAAGGTGGGTATCACTGGATGGAGTGACTGAGAACCAGATAGACCACTTCTGCATAACCAGCAAGTTCAGGAGATCACTACAAGACCTACGAGTAAGGCGAGGAGCAGACATAGCATCAGACCACCACCTACTAAGCGCTACGCTCAAGTTGAAACTGAAGAAACACTGGATGGAAACAACATCAAAGAAACAGATATTCAATGTCCACCTCTTAAAAGACACACAGATAAGAGAAGTGTTCACACTGAAGCTGAATAATAGATATCAAGCCTTGCAAGATCTAAGCAGTGACGAAGGAGACCAGCAAGACCAATGGGAAAGGATAAGGGAAACTCTTACAACAACACGTAAGGAAGTGATAGGAATAAATAAGAGACACCATAAAGAGTGGATATCAGCAGAAACACTATGCAACATAGAAGAAAGGAGACAGAAAAAGGCAGAAGTTAACAACAGCAGAACAAGGGCAACCAAGGCAAAAGCCCAAAGAGAGTACACTCAGGCAAACAGAAAGGTCAAAAGAAATGCCAAGAAGGACAAGCGAAACTACATCGACAACCTGGCTAAAGACGCAGAAGAGGCAGCAGAAAAAGGAAACATGAAGGAACTGTATGACACCACCAAGAAACTGTCCGGAAAGTTCAGCAGACCAGAACGACCAATCAAAAACAAGGAAGGAAAGACCATCACAAGACTGGACCAACAGCAAGAGGGATGGGCAGAGTATTTTGAAGAAATCCTGAATAGACCGACACCACCGAACCCCCCGGACATTCAACCTGTGGAGACTGACATAGTCATCAACTGTGGAAAGCCCAGCAAGCAGGAAATCCAACAGGCCATTGCACAACTAAAGAATAGTAAGGCAGCAGGACCAGACAACATCCCTGCAGAGGCACTGAAGGCAGACATAGACACCTCGGTAGAGATGCTACACCCTCTGTTTGAGAAGATCTGGGAGAAAGAGGAAGGGCCAACAGATTGGAAAGAATGCTACTTGGTCAAAATACCTAAGAAAGGAGACATCAGCCAATGCCACAACTACAGAGGAATCATGCTTTTATCAGTGCCAGGAACAATCTT
>NC_140173.1:38926258-38946258 GCF_963971535.1 Notolepis coatsorum | reverse complement strand
TGAAGCTGAATAATAGATATCAAGCCTTGCAAGATCTAAGCAGTGACGAAGGAGACCAGCAAGACCAATGGGAAAGGATAAGGGAAACTCTTACAACAACATGTAAGGAAGTGATAGGAATAAATAAGAGACACCATAAAGAGTGGATATCAGCAGAAACACTATGCAACATAGAAGAAAGGAGACAGAAAAAGGCAGAAGTTAACAACAGCAGAACAAGGGCAACCAAGGCAAAAGCCCAAAGAGAGTACACTCAGGCAAACAGAAAGGTCAAAAGAAATGCCAAGAAGGACAAGCGAAACTACATCGACAACCTGGCTAAAGGCAGAAGAGGCAGCAGAAAAAAGGAAACATGAAGGAACTGTATGACACCACCAAGAAACTGTCCGGAAAGTTCAGCAGACCAGAACGACCAATCAAAAACAAGGAAGGAAAGACCATCACAAGACTGGACCAACAGCAAGAGGGATGGGCAGAGTATTTTGAAGAAATCCTGAATAGACCGACACCACCGAACCCCCCGGACATTCAACCTGTGGAGACTGACATAGTCATCAACTGTGGAAAGCCCAGCAAGCAGGAAATCCAACAGGCCATTGCACAACTAAAGAATAGTAAGGCAGCAGGACCAGACAACATCCCTGCAGAGGCACTGAAGGCAGACATAGACACCTCGGTAGAGATGCTACACCCTCTGTTTGAGAAGATCTGGGAGAAAGAGGAAGGGCCAACAGATTGGAAAGAATGCTACTTGGTCAAAATACCTAAGAAAGGAGACATCAGCCAATGCCACAACTACAGAGGAATCATGCTTTTATCAGTGCCAGGAACAATCTTCAACAGAATCCTCCTCGAACGAATAAAGAAAGCGGTGGATCCGCAGCTAAGAGACCAGCAGGCAGGCTTCCGGCCCAATAGATCATGTGTGGACCAGATTGCAACCCTCCGAATCATAGTCGAGCAATCATTGGAATGGAACTCTCCACTATACATCAACTTCGTAGACTATGAGAAGGCATTTGACAGCCTCCACAGAAACACCCTCTGGAAACTGCTTCGACACTACGGCATACCAGAAAAGCTTGTCAACATCATGAGGAACTCCTATGAAGGAATTACCTGCAGAGTCATACACAGCGGACAGCTCACACGAAGCTTCCAAGTGAAGACCGGAGTAAGGCAAGGTGGTATCCTGTGCCCTTTCCTCTTCCTCCTGGCCATCGACTGGATATTGAAGACCACAATAGCACAGAGGAGAAACGGGACCAGTGGACACTCACAACACAACTGGATGACCTAGACTTCACAGACGACCTTGCCCTACTATCCCACAGTCGACAAACAGATGCAGGAGAAGACTAACATACTGGCAGACACCTCAGCACAACTAGGCCTCAACATCCACCAAGGAAAGACCAAAATACTCAAGATCAACACAAACAACAAAGACCCAGTAAACCTGGAGGGAACAGCACTTGAGGAAGTAGAATCCTTCACCTACCTAGGTAGCATCATAGATAAGAAGGGTGGCACAGAGGCAGATGTCAAAGCAAGAATCAGCAAGGCAAGGGCCTCATACATCCAACTAAAGAACATCTGGAGCTCCAGGGTAATCAGTCAGCAGACAAAGATCAGACTATTCAAATCCAACATCAAGGCAGTACAGATCAGAGACGTGGAGGACAACCAAGATCACAATGACTAGAGTGCAGTCATTCATCAACAGATGCCTGAGGCGGATCCTGAACATCCACTGGCCAGATACCATCAGTAACAATGATCTCTGGCAGAGAACGGGCGAACAACCAGTGGAAGAACAAATCAAGAGAAGATAGTGGGGATGGATCTGCCACACACTACGCAAACCAAACACCAGCACCACCAGACAGGCCCTTAGATGGAACCCCCAAGGCAAAAAGAAGAGAGGCTGGCCCAAGAACACCTGGCGCAGGGACTTGGAGACAGACATCACACAGAGCGGACTGACATGGAAACAGCTGGAAAGCAAAGCACAGGACAGAGGACCCTGGCGAACTGTTGTCGACGGCCTATGCTCCCCCAAAAGGAGCGATAGGCGTAAGAGAAGAAGAGAGTTGTGGTTTATTATCCCGAATAATATCCTATTATATATAGATAATAAAAATATGCATACAGAAGTATGAAGCTTGAAACCCCATAGAGCAGGGGTTCTCAAACTTTTTTATACCACAACCCCATTTTATTTAGGATTTTTTTTTGCGACCCCACCAACGTTATTTCAACGTGGAAAAAAGGAATATCAAAATAAAAGCACACGTTGTTGAACTTGATCATGCATATTTATTAGAAAATGAAATTACAGCACTATGTTATCAATGAAATTAATTCATTTGATCAACAAAAGCAACGGAATTGTTTCTGTATACCCATTTATAAAACAAGGCATATTTAGCCAAAATATGTTGGCTAAAATAAAATGCGCTCACGTGCGCTTTGGCGGAGATCCGCTTCTAGTCTGAAAATCCCGCTTCACAGAGGTATGTTGATGAGAAGGGGACACGCTTTCTCAGCGCAGCATTAGACAACACTGGGTACTCGTTCCGGACTGAATAACGGGAGTCTTGAACGTGAACGACAGGACCACATGTATAGTTTACAATTTAATAAATAAAAGAAAAACATAACACGTAAAATCGCTTGTTGCACGGTCAAAAACTATGATGCTTCAATCTACGCTGGTTCCATTCACAAAGACTCGAGCTGCCTTCTACCCAGCTGATATAAGTAGTCACATGACAGTTCCGGTCTATCAAAATAAAGAAATGTTTTTATCACATATTGTCACATTGTCTCTTTTTAAACAAACAAAGTCTTAAAAATAAAATCATAACAAATCTTTTTAAACTATAGACTATTAAACTATTATCAAATTGAAATATCAAAACATGAATATAGGACATATTAATGAACCAATTCCTAAATTGGCTCCTACACTTAACGTAAACCTAAACTTAACCTAAGGATCGGACGGCCTGTATTCGTGCCGTCACGCACTTCGCATACACGTTGCAGCACTTTGCATAAACAAGGTGCACACACATAAACTTTGCATAAACAAGGTACACGCACATAAACACACACACTACACACACACACACACACACACACACACACACACACATGCGCATGTCCTCATATAGGTTGGGTTTTAGTCAATAATGACTTGAGTATCATCTCTCCGGTAATTGAATGTGGAGGTTTGACAGCCACATCCTGCCTGACACTAAGAGCTTTATAGAAGGGACATATGGGGGGATTTAGGAAGAGGAAAAGAGAGAGAGAGAGAGAGAGAGAGAGAGAGAGAGAGAGAGAGAGAGAGAGAGAGAGAGAGAGAGAGAGAGAGAGAGAGAGAGAGAGAGAGAGAGAGAGAGAGAGAGAGGGGGGGGGGGGGGGGCGAGAGAAGGAGAGAGATATGGAGAGAGAACGAAAAAGAGGAGAGGGGATGAAGAGAAAAATAGACAAAATTATACAAAAATAATATCAAAAAACAAATAAAAGGGGGACAAAAATCTGGCTCAGTTTTTAACCCTCAGAGACCCACAGAAGCGCTCCTTCAGTCGAGGCTCAGTTTTTAACCCTCAGAGACCCACAGAAGCGCTTCTTCAGAGGCTAGACTAGATAAACAAGCTAAGGTATCCATTTGTACCAACTGTGGCATGTTAGCTTGTTGTGGCATGCTACTGTAGCTTGGGGAAATGGGGCTAAATAATGCTCCAAGGTTAGGCTAAATGTTGCTGATGCCATTTTCAAAGGGGACCCTTGACCTCTCAACTTTCACCTCAAGAACCATGCAGTTATTTGCATTCAGTACAAATGTTATTTTGCCTATTCTAAAAATAATGTGTGTATGTGTAATGTGCGTGTGCATGACACATACATATACATATATACATACATACATACATACATACATACATACATACATACATACATACATACATACATACATACATACATACATACATACATACATACATACATACATACATACATACATACATACATACATACATACATACATACATACATACATACATACATACATACATACTTGTAAAGTGTCACAGCCAACTAAGTGACACTAGTTAATAATGACATCCTGTTCTCTCTGTCAATTATGGAATGTAAAAGGTTTAAGCATATGTTACTGTAGGTGTCTATATGTGAAGATCCGTGGCAGAGGAGACAGCTATATGACGGGTGCACACTTGTATAACTTGTATACACTTGTATCTTATATAAGCTGTATATTCTTTATACACCTTAGGACCATGTACTATGTAGCCAGCAGTCTCCCTCGTCTGCATCCCCTTGAGTTGGGGTGAGTGAGAACGAAGGGGGCCCCTTCGGAATGCCGGGGGGTGATGGCCTTGGAAACATCTCTGAGCAGGGTGCTTTCCACAGCAGGTTGTCACACCCTGCGTAGAGTAGACAATGATAGGTACAAGTATGTGCATATATATGTGTACACTGTATACTATATATATATATGTACTGTATTATACATGTATGTGTATCTGTATATATCTGTAGTATGTGTTGGGCTATGTACTATATACTCATGCTAGAAGTGTGAATTGCTTTCACTTCAATACTGTTTGGCCACTAAGGAATGTAAAAACAACCTTGGGGCCTCTGGCCTCTGCTAGTAACAGATAGGTATTTTCCAACACAAGGTAATCTGTTACTTCTCCAGTAGATGTAATGACTAGAAGGGGAGGAGTCCATCCTTACTATGTAGTGTACGTTGGTTGGCTAGTGAAATGACATCACAGTGACACCACTGTTTTTGGGCCAATAGCAATGTGATGCCAGATCAATATAAAAATGACTGTTCCTCCTTCGAGAGCCCAGATTTTGAGAGATTTTATGGAGATGAGTTCTGATATATTGTAAGCAGAAACCTTTGTACTTATAACCATGAAACTGTGCCTTTAATGTAATCTTGTACTTTTAAAAAATAAAACACCCTTTTCGGAACACACCTTTTTGCATCCATTCTTCTAACTGAAAGATGGACGGGTAAGCATTGAAATGTTTTTGCATTGTAACTTTACCCATTGCTTCGTGATGTTCATGATTTATGATGTAAAACTATAGAAGTGTGCCTTTAACCAGTCGGCAACAACACGGTCCCGTAATGTTCCTGATTTATGATGTAAAAACTTTAGAAGTGTGGCTTTATCCAGACGGAGACCTAAAGAGAGAAATATATATATATATATATAGATTAGAAGTGGGTTCTGTATAATGGGATTATCAAGTAAAGCCATACAGTGATAATACGTGTAACGGATAAGGGAAATGGACCTCATCTGAATAAAAAGAGTCCTTCCCAGTGCAAATAAAATAAAAAGATTCCGCAACCCCAATCACTCGACCTAAGGTCGATGACTGGGTGGGGTCGGAACGGTGCATTCGCTATCTCTTGTCGGTCAGTGAGTAACAACAACATTTTGTAGACTCATTTGGTTCTGCATGTCAACCACTTCGCAGGACGCTGTTTGATGTCAAGATGAGCAGACCAATGAGTTATGAAGTTATCGATCTGACCTAAGACCTAGCTTGGGCACTTATCATGGCGTCCCTTCGTTGGGCATTTATACTAACTGAATAGGTGCTAACGGCCGAAGAAAACAGGACTACTGTCAAAAGCCTCTGGAGTAAAATTAATTACAGATTTGACAAAAAATTAAAGTAGAAAGCTCTACTGGCGACTCGAGTGGAAAGCTCTACTCGGGAATATCACAATTCAATAGAAAGCTCTATCTTTGTGATTAAAGTAACGTTTACTTGCGACTAAAGGGTAACGGAATGTTTACTTACAGTCAAACTTAAAGTAGAAAGCTCTACTGGCGACTCGAGTGTAAAGCTCTACTCGGGAATATCACAATTCAATAGAAAGCTCTATCTTTGTGATTAAAGTAACGTTTACTTGCGACTAAAGGGTAACGGAATGTTTACTTACAGTCAAACTTAAAGTAGAAAGCTCTACTGGCGACTCGAGTGGAAAGCTCTACTCGGGAATATCACAATTCAATAGAAAGCTCTATCTTTGTGATTAAAGTAACGTTTACTTGCGACTAAAGGGTAACGGAATGTTTACTTACAGTCAAACTTAAAGTAGAAAGCTCTACTGGCGACTCGAGTGGAAAGCTCTACTCGGGAATATCACAATTCAATAGAAAGCTCTATCTTTGTGATTAAAGTAAAGTTTACTCACGACTAAAAAGTAACGTAATGTTTATAAAGCTCTGGGGGGAGTTACAAGTGCAACATAATTTCGTGCTTTGCCCACAGGAATGCAGGCTGACTAGCCACAAGTGAGCTAAGTGCTAACTGGATGGCTACCTAGCCCGAGGCTATGTGACGCTGCCAAAACGGCGCGTTCACAGGAACGGAAGCTAACTAGCTCACCATCGGCTAACGAGCCAGTGCTAACACCCATGAGCTGGCCCTAGCCAGACGGAAGCTAACTAGCTCACCATCGGCTAATGAGCCAGTGCTAACACCCATGAGCTGGCCCTAGCCAGACGGAAGCTAACTAGCTCACCATCGGCTAACGAGCCAGTGCTAACACCCATGAGCTGGCCCTAGCCAGACGGAAGCTAACCAGCTCCCCATCGGCTAAACAAGCCAGTGCTAACACCCATGAGCTGGCCCTAGCCGGACGGAAGCTAACCAGCTCCCCATCGGCTAACGAGCCAGTGCTAACACCCATGAGCTGGCCCTAGCCAGACGGAAGCTAACTAGCTCACCATCGGCTAACGAGCCAGTGCTAACACCCATGAGCTGGCCCTAGCCAGACGGAAGCTAACTAGCTCACCATCGGCTAACGAGCCAGTGATAACACCCATGAGCTGGCCCTAGCCAGACGGAAGCTAACCAGCTCCCCATCGGCTAACGAGCCAGTGCTAACACCCATGAGCTGGCCCTAGCCAGATGGAAGCTAACCAGCTCCCCATCGGCTAACGAGCCAGTGCTAACACCCATGAGCTGGCCCTAGCCAGACGGAAGCTAACTAGCTCACCATCGGCTAACGAGCCAGTGCTAACACCCATGAGCTGGCCCTAGCCAGACGGAAGCTAACCAGCTCCCCATCGGCTAACGAGCCAGTGCTAACACCCATGAGCTGGCCCTAGCCAGACGGAAGCTAACCAGCTCCCCATCGGCTAACGAGCCAGTGCTAACACCCATGAGCTGGCCCTAGCCAGATGGAAGCTAACTAGCTCACCATCGGCTAACGAGCCAGTGCTAACACCCATGAGCTGGCCCTAGCCAGACGGAAGCTAACTAACTCACCATCGGCTAACGAGCCAGTGCTAACACCCATGAGCTGGCCCTAGCCAGACGGAAGCTAACTAGCTCACTATCGGCTACCGAGCTGGTGCTAACAGGAGGCTACATAGCCCTAGTCTACAGGAGCACCAGCTACCGAGCTGGTGCTAACAGCAGGCTGCCTAGCCTGAGACTACAGCAGCGCCGGCTAACGAGCCAGTACCAACAGGATGTCTCACAATCATCCCCACATCACAGAGGACGATGAATTACCCTCGGATGATGGATTGGGAGTTTCTACACCCAGCAGGGGGTTAGACTACCCAGGAGAACGGGGAACACACCCAGAGTCCCCTGAGACGCTTGCGGAAAGTGAGGAATTCACAGAACCAAGCAAATCACAATACCCAGAGCTGCCGGCTGTACAGCAGGCAGTAATTGGCACAGGAGAGAAACCTTACTGTTGTGCCCAGTGTAAGAAGACCTTCAAGGCGAAGGCAGACCTTAAACAACACCACCTGGTACACACAGAACATAAACCTTACGGTTGCGCCCAGTGTGAGAAGACCTTCAAGACGAAGGGAGAGCTTAAAAGTCACCACTTGGTACACACACGAGAGAAATCTTACTGCTGTGACCAGTGTGAAAAGAGCTTCAAGACGAAGGCTCACCTTAAAACACACCACATGGTGCACACACGAGAGAAACCTTACTGCTGTGACCAGTGTGAAAAGAGCTTCAAGGCGAAGGCAGACCTTAAACAACACCACCTGGTACACACAGAACATAAACCTTACGGTTGCGCCCAGTGTGAGAAGACCTTCAAGACGAAGGGAGAGCTTAAAAGTCACCACGTGGTACACACAGGAGAGAAACCTTACTGCTGTGACCAGTGTGGAAAGAGCTTCAAGACGAAGCGTCACCTTAAAAGTCACCATTTGGTGCACACACAAGAGAAACCTTACTGCTGTGACCAGTGTGGAAAGAGCTTCAAGACGAAGCGTCACCTTAAACTACACCACGTGGTACACACCGGAGAGAAACCTTACTGCTGTGGCCAGTGTGGGAAGACCTTCAAGACGAAGGCAGAGCTTAAACACCACAGACAGTGGAGACAGCCATGCAGGGTGCCAACCTGCAAAACTGGAGCAGTTAAAGGTTATGTGTCTTGCTCAGGGACATTTCGACACACTACCTGGGACAAGCTGGAATCGAACCAGAAACCCTCCGATTGCCAGACGACGGCTCTGCCTCCTGAGACACTGTTTATGCAGGGTGAGAATGCGGTCAAGACGGAAGCGTCAATTAAAGAGCAAGGGTTGAATCATGAAGATTCTCAACGTGAACAATCCATAGATCTAGACCACAGGGAACTGACGGTGGAGGAATCACCACAAAATGAGGAGAGTGATGACGACTGGATGGTTATGTGTGTGGTTATGTCGGACCTGACATTTGAACCCACAAATGGAGACCCTGTTCTGCCACAGGATATTGGAAATGGACAGAACCAAGAAGACGATGTAGTCATTTTTCCTCTTTATGAGGCGCAAGGCTCCACCTCAAAACGAGCATCTCCCTCTACTGACATAGAGGCGTTCAGCTCTCTAGACAAGTACCTAAAGGCCAAAAACATCAATTATGAGCACTGTTCCATTTTCTATGGCCCAGAAGAGGAGGATGGCGACATTCAGATCGAGGATCAGAACCCGAGGCCACAGATGACACCTTCAGGTGAAACTGAGTCTGAGCCTGAACAGGATGGGGAGCTAAATACCTCTGAAACTGAACACAGTTCTGATTACTCAACATATTGAGTAATAGCTCAAGAGAAGCTAGCACAAGGAGACGCTAGCTCCCCAAAGGGGCTTCAATGGCCCAAATGATGGAAAGAGAAATAAGAACCCCCGGTCAAGATCCAGGGAAAAACATGGGGGAGAAACTAACCCCAGAGCAGCAAGCGGAGATGAGGCCAAGGGAGCCTTAAAGACAAGGGCCAAGGGAGCCTTAAAGTCAAAGGCAGAGGGAGCTTTAAACAGTCACTTGAACTTGAAGTAACATAATGCTTACTTGGAGTCAAAACTGAAAACTACTTGCGACTAGCAGGCAGAGGGAACCTTAAAGTCCAAGGCCGAGGGAGCTTTAAAGTCACTTAAACTGGAAGTAACATAATGCTTACTTAGAGTCAGAACTTAAGTAGAAAAACTCTACGAGTCTATAGCAGGATAACGAGCCAGAAGCTAGCAGGAGCATAAGTCCTGCTACTGTGACGGAAGTGGAACCAGCGTAATCATACAGGCTGGTGTTATCAGCAGGAGCTGAGTCTACAAGAGGCTACATAGCCTGAGTCTACAAGAGGCTACATAGCCTGAGTCTACAAGAGGCTACATAGCCTGAGTCTACAAGAGGCTACATAGCCTGAATCTACAAGAGGCTACCTGGCCTGAGTCTACAGCAGGCTAACTAGCCAGAGCTAATACCAGACATAACAGTAACTGACTACCCAGTCTGGACCGAGACAAGCACAACACAGGGTTGACCCCCTGTGCAAGAAGGAAATGGACGGAAACAACAGTCCGAAAGGCCTGTGAACAATGTGCGATGGTAAGGGGGACAAAACATGAACCAGTGCCATCGGGACGAATAGCAGTATCTGAAAACAGGACTGAAACTACTGGAGGAAGCGGGTGTAAGCGGGTACCCTACCAGCCCAATACGAACGGGGTGGCAGAGAGAGCTGTGCGCTCTATGAAAGATCAGATGATCAAAGTGAATATGTTGCGATCCTGGAATGAACCGACCTCCCTCCTTAGGATACACCAAGGAGACCGACAGTACAGTTCGGACCGGAAGGATCAGAACCTGCCCTATTTCGGACCAGGAGCATTCTTAGACGGGGGGGCTGTCCCCCGGAGTCAGTGGACGACGCAGCGAATGGCAAGAAGGAATATGCTGACCCAGGTCAGAACTCGGAAATGGAGGAAGACCGGGATGGGTCAAGCTCCAGAGCATCCTCAAGGTCCTCACCTAGACCTCCTAGACCTCCCAGACCTCCCAGACCTCCCAGACCTCCTAGACCTCCTAGACCGGACAGAGAGACATCGGCCTGGACCCAGGTTACAGGGCGACGAGAGCCCTGAATGGACCTGAAAGAGAGAAAAGAAATGAGTCCTCTGTGGACTGTATCTGTGATGTCCTGCGAGGCCTACGGACAGGGTCACACGACCAGGCCAACCACCCTTCAATAAAGGACTGCTGCTACAATTCTCTGGGACCCGTGGGGTCGCCCGAGAAGTGACAATTCAACCTACCTCAAACTATGGGAGAGATCCAAGAGGTCAGAGGGGGTGACCCCAAGATGACCAAGATGACCAGGGTAACAAGGTACCAAGATGGCAGAGGGGGTGTGGAGAGTCACAGCCACGTGACCCCGCAGTCGCCATCTCGTCCCCCAGTATAGACGCTACTAAGACAATGGAAAATGACCGACCAGGATGACAGAGGGGGTGTAAAGTGTCACAGCCAACTAAGTGACACTAGTTAATAATGACATCCTGTTCTCTCTGTCAATTATGGAATGTAAAAGGTTTAAGCATATGTTACTGTAGGTGTCTATATGTGAAGATCCGTGGCAGAGGAGACAGCTATATGACGGGTGCACACTTGTATAACTTGTATACACTTGTATCTTATATAAGCTGTATATTCTTTATACACCTTAGGACCATGTACTATGTAGCCAGCAGTCTCCCTCGTCTGCATCCCCTTGAGTTGGGGTGAGTGAGAACGAAGGGGGCCCCTTCGGAATGCCGGGAGGTGATGGCCTTGGAAACATCTCTGAGCAGGGTGCTTTCCACAGCAGGTTGTCACACCCTGCGTAGAATAGACAATGATAGGTACAAGTATGTGCATATATATGTGTACACTGTATACTATATATATATGTACTGTATTATACATGTATGTGTATCTGTATATATCTGTAGTATGTGTTGGGCTTCTCCAGTAGATGTAATGACTAGAAGGGGAGGAGTCCATCCTTACTATGTAGTGTACGTTGGTTGGCTAGTGAAATGACATCACAGTGACACCACTGTTTTTGGGCCAATATCAATGTGATGCCAGATCAATATAAAAATGACTGTTCCTCCTTCGAGTGCCCAGATTTTGAGAGATTTTATGGAGATGAGTTCTGATATATTGTAAGCAGAAACCTTTGTACTTATAACCATGAAACTGTGCCTTTAATGTAATCTTGTACTTTTAAAAAATAAAACACCCTTTTCGGAACACACCTTTTTGCATCCATTTTTCTAACTGAAAGACGGACGGGTAAGCATTGAAATGTTTTTGCATTGTAACTTTACCCATTGCTTCGTGATGTTCATGATTTATGATGTAAAACTATAGAAGTGTGCCTTTAACCAGTCGGCAACAACACGGTCCCGTAATGTTCCTGATTTATGATGTAAAAACTTTAGAAGTGTGGCTTTATCCAGACGGAGACCTAAAGAGAGAAATATATATATATAGATTAGAAGTGGGTTCTGTATAATGGGATTATCAAGTAAAGCCATACAGTGATAATACGTAACGGATAAGGGAAATGGACCTCATCTGAATAAAAAGAGTCCTTCCCAGTGCAAATAAAATAAAAAGATTCCGCAACCCCAATCACTCGACCTAAGGTCGATGACTGGGTGGGGTCGGAACGGTGCATTCGCTATCTCTTGTCGGTCAGTGAGTAACAACAACATTTTGTACACTCATTTGGTTCTGCATGTCAACCACTTCGCAGGACGCTGTTTGATGTCAAGATGAGCAGACCAATGAGTTATGAAGTTATCGATCTGACCTAAGACCTAGCTTGGGCACTTATCAATACTGCTACACACTACTACCCCTGTCAGATGTACAAATAAATAGAATGTTAACAATCACTTTCCATCACAGACCTAAAATCTAGTTTTGCTTACATGCTTATATATTTCACATTAGACACGTTTGTAGAATAGTGAATGTGTCTGACTTGTTCCGGGCTCTGCGGCTCTGCAGATATATGCTATTGTTTTCAATGGACCGTTTACTTTTGTGCCCGGTAAAGCATCGTGGGAGGACTAACACTAGGGGGAGCTGGTTGGCGTCAGTCTGGTAGTCAGATATGTGAAGAGGAACTGTAATCACCCACCACGAGGAGCCACAGCACAGGTACGGGGTCTCTTCAGCGAGTGGACGTCTTGGCCAAGAAAAGAGCAAAAGGGTAAAAGGGTTGTTTTCCTTTAACTTCTATCCCTTTCAGCAATTCAGTAGCTAATGCAACTCATCCCAGTCTGTGTTTAGCTCAGCCAGGAGCCATGGAGACTGCCAGCTACTGCTAGCTGACGGTACTTTCTCTGTCAGACTTGGGTGTGTTCCAGCTGCAACTTAAGGAGTAACACTTTCCTCCCACGTATAGAAGTATCTTCAATGGTGAGTGAAAAACAAATAAAAAATTTATATTACGTTGACTGTATATGCCCCCCCCCCCCCCCCCTTTACAAACCTTTACAAAAGGGCCTCACGTTTAAATCTTGCACTGGGCCTCGCATTTCTCCCAGACGGCACTGACTGTACATACATACCAGTGGAGGTTTCTCTATGACAACACGTGAAACACAAATTCACTCATAATTCATAATTATTATTAATTTACATATATATATATTTTTTTTTTTATTATTTAAAAAAAAAATATATATATATTAGAAAAGTTTTCCTCTGTAAAAAAATGCCAGTGAATTTTTTTTTCTTCAGAAATTGCCAAAATTGACAGCTCTGAGAAGGCCTGCACTGCAGTAATGACTGCAGTAATATTCGTGCATAATATCTGCACAGGTTGACCCATTTTAAATAAATAATAAATAATAGCCAATCAAAATAGGCTATTAACTTCATCTAAGCACGGACTGTGCAGTTAAACTCTTGCCATTGAATGGAGGATTGAATGATTGACAGCCTTGACAATCCAATAATACACGGAGGATGAATGATTGGCAGCCTTTGAAATCCAATCAGAGTCTGCCTGGTAAAATACATGCAGAACTGCAGCTGGACTGGCGTCAGTGTTCTAGTCAAAGTTGTGTTCCATCATCTCATGTGTGCATTTTGCCTGAAGAAGAACATTAATTTGCCTAATATAATCATTCATATTTTAAGATCTTTATTCACTTGTTCACTTATTGTTGTGCACTGGATGATATATCTTTTTTTTTTAATCTCAGTTGAAGACTAGTGTAGTTGTAGTTGACGTGAACGTGCCATCTTGGACTGTGAAGGCAAGCTAACTTGTAGCTAGTAGTTTACAGTACAGCTGTAACAACACACAGTAGGCTAAATTAAACTTTGCGCCAACATTAGGACCGAAGTATAAACCAGCAACTGAGCAACATGAAGAAGTGGACTTATGCACCTGGATCAGAAAAAAGTAAGTTGTAGTGTTTGTAAAACGAAAGCCTGATTAGCCTGGATGCTAACGTTAGCTAACTGTTTAGAGAACAATACTTGTAGTAGACTTGGCTATGTCACACATAAACACAATGTAATGTATCACGTTGGCTGCTGGCTGCTAATGCAGCCTGCAGATAATATTTGCATACACTGCACTGTGTTAGTGTAAATTAATGAATGTTGCCGCTAGCTTGTGGCTAGGCTAGCGTTCTTTGCTAATGGCTAACGTTAGCTAGCCGAATTGTTTAGACTTGATTAAGGGATTGAATGAAACGTTGTTAACTTGGCTATGCCACATATAAACACAATGTAATGTATCATGTTGGCTGCTGGCTGCTAATGCAGCCTGCAGATAATATTTGCATGTGCACTGTGTTAGTGTAAATTAATGAATGTTGCCGCTAGCTTGTGGCTAGGCTAGCATTATTTGCTAATGGCTAACGTTAGCTAGCCGAATTGTTTAGAGACTTAAGGGATTGAAACGTTGTTAACTTGGCTATGTCACATATAAACACAATGTAATGTATCACGTTGGCTGCTGGCTGCTAATGCAGCCTGCAGATAATATTTGCATGTGCACTGTGTTAGTGGTACTGCCTAAATGAATGAATGTTTGCCGCTAGCTTGTGGCTAGGCTAGCGTACATTGTCGATGCACAGCTGATCTAGTGCCTCTGTGGAGGAGGAAGTAAACATTGCCAGGCATTCTGGTCATTGTAGTTCTCCCTCTTTTCACCCACAGTTAAAGGAGACATGACATGCTGGTTTGATGAAATGTATAGTGTAAATGAAATGAATAGTGTATGTATATTCAATAGTAGTATTGATAGTATATTAGCCACTGTATACTGTACATGGTCTGCTTGGTTTGATCGGGCCGCCGAGCCATGGTCTGCTTGGTTTGATCGGGCCGCCGAGCCATGGTCTGCTTGGTTTGATCGGGCCGCCGAGCCATGGTCTGCTTGGTTTGATCGGGCCTCCGAGCCATGGTCTGCTTGGTTTGATTTAGTGCATACCATTGACTCAGAAAGGTCTGTTTTATTGAAATCGTCACAGCAGTATAGTTTGTTTATACTTCAGAAGGATGATATTTAAACATGGTCCCCAAAATGAATGGAAGCTAATGAGGAGCCTGACACCTGGGAGAAATGGGGGTGTTGCAGCGTTGGGGATGTTTAAAAAATATAATTTAATATATAATATAATAATTTGTGCTTCACCTACAAATTTGGTCAGCAGCCTCCACTGATACATACTGCTACACACTACTACCCCTGTCACCTGCCACAGTGACCAAGTCATCAACACAGTCATCACGTCAGTTCATCTCCACATCAATCATATGACACAAGAATAACAGGCAGGCTGCTACGTCCTGTACTTACATAATAAAGTACAGTAATGGTAAGTCTATACAGTATTACTACTACAGTAAACTACAGTATTCATACACAATAAAGTACAGTAATGGTAGACGTCTATCCAGTATTACTACTACAGTAAACTGCAGTATTCATACACACTAAAGTACAGTAATGATATAAGTATATCCAGTATTACTACTACAGAAAACTACAGTATTCATACACACTAAAGTACAGTAATGATAGAAGTATATCCAGTATTACTACTACAGTAAACTACAGTATTCATACATCATACAATACAGTGATGGTAGAAGTCTATCCATCATTACCACTATAGTAAACTGCAGTATTCATGTTAAAAAAATATCATATTAATTAATGCTGTGTTCATAGGTGTATAAAGTGTATGTTTTGGTATGATGAAAATATGCTCCATGGAACATGAAAGTCACTAGGCATTGTGGAAATCACTGTCATTTATTTTGGCATTCCATGAAGACTTTTGAAGGCGGTTGATATGAAAAAAGCAAAACTGTTGCTAACATTAACGACGTGTGACACACTCTATTTAAGATATGCTGTCATCCACTTGTTGGTACTGACTCATGTGTTGCGGCTTCACCTCCACAACCCTCCATACCTGTCTCACACACCCCCTGCACTTCAGCTCAACCCTCCATACCTGCCTCACACACCCTGCTCAACTCTCCATACCTGTTTCACACACTCCCTGCTCAACCCTACATACCTGTCTCACCCCCCCCCCTGATCACGCTCCATACCTGTCTCACACACACCCTGCTCAACCCTCCATACCTGCCTCACACACCCCCTGCTCAACTCTACATACCTGTCTCACACCCCCCCTGATCACGCTCCATACCTGTCTCACACACACCCTGCTCAACCCTCCATACCTGTCTCACCCCCCCCCCTGCTCAACCCTCCATACCTGCCTCACACACACCCTGCTCAACCCTCCATACCTGTCTCACCCCCCCCCTGCACGTCACCTCCACAACCATCCATACCTGCCTCACCCCCCCCCCCCATGCATGTCACCTCCACAACCCTCCGTACCTGCCTCACCCCCCCCCCCCCCCCCCCCCCTGCACGTCACCTCCACAACCCTCCATACCTGCCTCACACACCCCCTGCACGTCACCTCCACAACCATCCATACCTGTCTCACACCCCCCCTGCACTTCACCTCGGCACAGGTGCAATTAATTGCGCTGATGGATGGAGATTCCACACCTGCTCCCACTCTACCCCTCTGGTGGTTCTCAATATGCTTGTTGAACAGACGCGAGCAGCTCGTGTCTGTCTGGCGGCCCAATCTGCAGAGTGCACTGACAAGTATAGAGAAATGATAGGAATTTTCAATCTGTTCTCCCAGCCCACATGACCATTTGCTGGCAGCAGTCCATGCCCACGGTTGTGGAGCCTTGTGGCCGCTGGCACGAAGGACTGGCCGAGGCAGTTAGTGGAGTATCATGGGGGTATGAGTCTGAACATGCTCCTCATCCTGGCTGCGTCTATACTTTCCGCAACGGAGCTCGGTTTCCGGGTTCCTCTGATTGGCCGCGACCGCCACGTGACCCGCGCTAGCACGCCCCCTTATCCACCACTGCCGCCAGAGCAGCAGAGGTCCCTGCCTTCCTCAATTTATACACATGGCAGTATTGACTACGCCGTAACGAATCATTAAAAAAATATACCGCTAACTGGAATATGTTGTGCCTTTACACATATGGCACAATATGGTTTGTCATGACAAACCAATAAAATATCGCGTCGCCGGCTTGCTCCAGCGGACACCAGAGCTCAGCCATGCCGCTCGCGGCAGCATATTCTCGCCGCTGGCTGAGCTCTGGTGTCCGCTGGAGCAAGCCAGAGACAGCCGGCGATGTGATATTTTATTTGTTTGTCATGACAAACCAATTACATAATCCAACATATGTGTAAAGGCACAACATAATCCAGTTAACGGTATATTTTTTTAATGATTCGTTACGGCGCAATCAATACTTCCATGCATTCAGGACCTCCATGTTTTGGGGTATTCATCAGACAAATCGGATCCGGGGATTCGGCTCCCATCAGTCGGGCAATAACTGCAGGTTTTCAGCCTCTCTCCTCTCTCCTGGAGCTTAAGGGGGAGCTTAGTATTCCTGCCTCTGAGGAGGTGGCTACAACAACTACATGCAGTCACTGTGTGTTGTTGTAGCCAGCGGGTAAATCGCGATTTTTTTATTTGTTTGTCATGACAAACCAATTACATAATCCAACATATGTGTAAAGGCACAACATATTCCAGTTAACGGTATATTTTTTTAATGATTCGTTACGGCGTAGTCAATACCAATACTTCCATGCGTATAAATTGAGGAAGGCAGGGACCTCTGCCGCTCTGGCGGCAGCGGCAGCAACAGCGGTTGATAAGGGGGCGTGCTAGCACGGGTCACTTGGGGGTCGCGGCCAATCAGAGGAACCCGGAAACCGAGCTCTGTCGCGGAAAGTATAGACGCATCCTGCGTAGCTTCTCATTGAGGGGGTGGGGTCAGTTCTCCAGGATACCGGCTAGCTTCCTTCTTTTCCAGGATGGTCAGCTGTCATTCACTTGTTAGTACTACTACTGACTCATCCAGGATGGTCATCTATCTGGCTGGCTGGCTGGTTGGCTGGCTGGGTGGCTGAATGACTGACTGACTGACTGACTGACTGACTGACTGACTGACTGACTGACTGACTGACTGACTGACTGACTGACTGACTGACTGACTGACTGACTGACTGACTGACTGACTGACTGACTGACTGACTGACTGACTGACTGACTTAATGACTGGCTGACTGATTGACTTACTGACTGACTGACTGACTGACTGACTGACTGACTGACTGACTGACTGACTGACTGACTGACTGACTGACTGACTGACTGACTGACTGACTGACTGACTGACTGACTGGCTGACTTACTGACTGGCTGGCTGACTGACTGACTGACTGACTGACTGACTGACTGACTGACTGACTGACTGACTGACTGACTGACTGACTGACTGACTGACTGACTGACTGACTGACTGACTGACTGACTTAATGACTGGCTGACTGATTGACTTACTGACTGACTGACTGACTGACTGACTGACTGACTGACTGACTGACTGACTGACTGACTGACTGACTGACTGACTGACTGACTGACTGACTGACTGACTGACTGACTGACTGGCTGACTTACTGACTGGCTGGCTGACTGACTGACTGACTGACTGACTGACTGACTGACTGACTGACTGACTGACTGACTGACTGACTGACTGACTGACTGACTGACTGACTGACTGACTGACTGACTGACCTGTATCCCTGTATCCCTATCGTATGTTCTATGTGCTTTTGTTGTGTTCTAATTATAATGTTATTTATCTTGATTTTATTCTGTTTTTATTGCTAACCCTTTTTCACCCAGGATTTTAGTCTATACCTTCTGGCAGGGGGACTGCCAATGGAAATGAGCATTTTGGCCAAAATTGGGTGCATTTACATTTGTAAAATGTTTTAATAATGTACGCTGTCCCCCTTGAACATATAAAGTAAACCTAAACCTAAACCTAACACTAAGTTAGGGCTCAAAAGTAGAACAGCCTCAGAACACAATTTGTATAGGAAAGTAATACCAACCCTTTCACTGCCGCACTACCAAACGGTTAACCCTTTAACTGCGACAATACACAGAAGGTTAACCCTTTCACTGCCACACGGCAACCGGTTAACCCTTTCACTGCCACACGACAGAAGGTTAACCCTTTACTATCACACAACCGACGGCAACCTTCTGTCATGTGGCAGTGAAAGGGCTAAATGTTTTGTCCCAAACAATCCTCTTCTAAGATCATCTCAGCACGTCTGCTCTCTCCTCTCTTCCGGCATCGCTGTTGCCCCCCCGTCACCTTCTCTTCCCTATCTCTCGATCTTTTTTCTCTCTGCCTCTTCTCTCTCTATCCTTGCTAACTGTTTCTTGACCCCAGTCTCTCTCTCTTCATCTCTCTCCTAACCTCCCCTCTCTCTCTTTCCTCATTATCTCTCTCCCTCCATTAACCTCTCTTGATTTTAATATACACTCTCTCACCCCCCCCCCTTTGTCTCTCTCTCTCTCTCTCTCTCTCTCTCTCTCTCTCTCTCTCTCTCTCTCTCTCTCTCTCTCTCTCTCTCTCTCTCTCTCTCTCTCTCTCTCTCTCTCTCTTTCTCTCTCTCTCTCTCTCTCTCTCTCTATCTCTATCTCTCTCTCTCTCTCTCTCTCTCCATCCCTCTTTCCCCCCATCCCTATCTCTCTCTCTCTCCATCTCTCTCTCTCTCTCTCTCTCTCTCCTTCCTTGTCTGTGTAGATATACTCAGTATTTTCTCCTCTACATCTTCCGTGTTACTGCAGTGAACTTCAGCAGCTCTTGTCATAGTGCTGATGCTGTCGGATTCCTTATTGGCCAGTTACTGTGGCATGGCATCTGAGTGACAGCTGGATGGAGTGATGTCGCAGCCTGTTTGCTTTCCCCGCCGGGGGTCAGGTGAGGTCATGTAGGTAATGAGGCCATGAAAATGCGGGACAGAAGAGTCGCAGAGAGAGAGCTGGATGAGAGACGGACGAGAGGAGGGGAGGATGCTGGAGGAGAAGGGTAGACGAGGAGACAGGAAGGACAGGACCAAAATAATATGATCTGGTTGAATTCCATTAAAAAATAAAGAACGTTGACAGTGTTTCAAAAGTTGAACTGAAAGTTGGGAGGCTGCCAGAATGAGTGGTTAGAGAAGCAGGTGCAAG
>NC_140173.1:38918758-38921258 GCF_963971535.1 Notolepis coatsorum | reverse complement strand
GCACCTTCCCGTCAGATCAGCCACGTGAAAAGGATCAATTCAAGTTGACATTTAAACACTTTTTAACACTACACCATATTTGTATCTATTTATTACCAAAAGATGTGCACTACATCCCTACTTGTTTGTATATTGTATATTTTGTATAGTGTTTGAACTTTATTCTTTGGACATTTTACTGTATGAAGCACAATCTCAGGAGGGCCATACAGAACCAAGCTACATGTACCTTATATGTGACAAATAAAACAAAACATGAAACTTGAACTTGAACTTGGATGCGTTTCATCCTATGCTGGATGAGCATCGAATTGCCGGCGGCGCTCGGCCCGAGGGTGGTCGCCAGGCAACGCAGATGACGTGGAGGTTTGGCGGTCTCGGTGTTGCGGAGAAAGGAGCTGTGATAGACCGACGTCGAGGTCTAATTCAGCCTTTATAATAATAATAATAATAATAATAATAATAATAATAATAATAATAATAATAATAATAATAATAATAATAATAATAATAATAATAATAATAATAATAATAATAATAATAATAATAATAATAATAATAATAATAATAATAATAATAATAATAATAATAATAATAATAATACATTTATTTGTAGTGCACTTTACATTTCACAATGAAATCTCAGAGTGCTACAGGTAAAAAAAAAACCAAGGCAAATAATAAATGTTTTAATAAAAATTAAAAGCAACATATGAAATAGGCAAAGCTACTGTAGGGGAAATTCTCAATACACAAAATAGAGACACAGTGGAATTAGCCAAAGGCTCTATTAAAAAGAGGAGGGTTTTTAGGCCTCATTTGAAAGGACTGTGGAGCTCTCAGGTGGTCAGGGCAGTGGCGGCTCTGCCACTAGGGGCGCACGGGCGCCGACCCACCTGCTGTTAAATCAGAGAAGAAGAAAATAAAACTTTTTTGTTTTTTGTTTTATAGCCCTATAAATAATATAAACATGTTTAAAATGAATAATATTTACAAATGTTAAGTATGTTTGTATTTCCAATGCACAATATAACGTTATTATCTCAAATAAAAAACACTCGTTTTCCTGAGCAGGAAGTGACATCACGTTTTTTTTATTTTTTTTATTTTTTCGTATTTCTCGGCCCGGGCTAGACGCGATAGCGCTCTGAGTGCGCGTCACAGTTTGATCGCTGTATCTGTCACAGCCAATCAGTGCATAACGCGTTGTGCGTTGAAATATGACTATTATGTTGGAATCCGGGCGCGATTTGAAGCGGTCTAGCCAGTAGCGTCAAGAATTTCTGTAGCCGCATTTCGCGGAGACGCTCTCTGATTGGCCGACGCCAGTATTTTTTTCCGTAGCAGAATTTCACAGAGACGATCTCTGATTGGCCGAATCCAATTTCTAATGTTCCAATTCTAGGTTATTCCTAGGTTGGTCCGTTGGTGGAGATAGTTGTGTTGTTGTGAGAATGATGCAGGCAGCTGTTTGTCTTAGAGCGTGCCGTGACTGCAAGTTCTTTAGACTGTTAAGCTTAGGCACTCTTTCAAAGTTGGTTAAGGTTAGAGTTTGTCTTAGAGCAGTGGTCACCAACCTTTTTAAGCCCAAGATCACTTTTTTTTTTTTTTGGTGAAGGCAAGATCTACCTATTGAAGCGTTGAGAGAAAAAGACAGCCAAGATTGTACTTTAAACTAAATTACTTTTATTTGCCTGTATTCTAATTACATGCAATGCTTTGGTCCAACATTAAAACGTCAAAGTAGAACTATTATGTACTTTCTCAGTCAGTGCTAAGTGCAGTCATCTTATGCAGCATCACTTTTCACATCAAAACAAAAGTAGAACTGTAATGTGGACTTTCTCATATTATTAACATTGACAAACATATTTACAATTAGCATTTTATAAAGTAGAACTGTAATGTGTACTTTCTCAGTCAGTGCTAAGTGCAGCATTACTTTTCACATCAAAACAAAAGTAGAACTGTAATGTGTACTTTCTCAGTCAGTGCTAAGTGCAGTCAGTGCTAAGTGCAGCATCATTTTCACATCAAAACAAAAGTAGAAATGTATGTGTACTTTCTCAGTCAGTGCTAAGTGCAGCATCACTTTTCACATCAAAACAAAGGTAGAACTGTAATGTGGACTCTCAGGGTAAGATCTAATTTTTTTTTTTTTTTTTTTTTTTTTTTTAATTTTTAATTTTCATGGAAAGATCTACAGGGACAGTCTCAAAGATCGACCAGTCGATCAAGATCGACGGGTTGGTGACCACTGTCTTAGAGCATGGCGATAGAACGCCAGGTAGTTTGCAGTCTGTTCGAGCGGAAATGGACAAAGGAATGTACTTGTGTTGTGCTAACAAGCTAACACTTGGCTAACAAGCTATATGGCGGATGCAGTCTGGAGACAGTGGACAGTGGTCTGGAATACATCAACAGTGGATTATACACGTTTATCAAGCTCTCCTGCCCTGGACGTTTCAACTAAACAGTGAGTCTCTCTCTCTCTCTCTCT
>NC_140173.1:38903541-38918558 GCF_963971535.1 Notolepis coatsorum | reverse complement strand
AATTGTTAAGGGGATGCAGACCAGAAAAATACTTTCATCTTGTTTACATCAGGGTCCTATCAGATAGATTTATTATTATTATTATTATTATTATTATTATTATTATTATTATTATTATTATTATTATTATTATTATTATTATTATTATTATTATTATTATTATTATTATTATTATTATTATTATTATTATTATTATTATTATTATTATTATTATTATTATTATTATTATTATTATTATTATTATTATTATTGGATACAGGAGTTTGGGTACCAAGAGCTTCTTCAAATAACGTTATCTTATCCATCATTATTCCAAGATAAACTTCATGAACTGTCATGATGAATTGAAAATGGGGGACCTGATGTAAGCAAGACAAAAGTCTTTCTCTGGTCTGCATCCCCTTAACAATTGTGTGTATTGAGCTGTACTGTACTGTACCCATTCTGCAATCTGTTCATACAAATTTTCAAACAATCAATCAACCAAATTATTTGTATCAGAGTACTGACATTCACAATTGAGCGCTTTACACATTCCTCATAAATACTGTCTTAATAACCATCTCTGCAATGTAGTTTATATCAAAATAACAGTATCAACCCCCCGGAACCAAATATAATGGGACAGTTAATTGCAGAAGCTCTTGGTACATAAACTCCTGTATCCAATAATAATAATAAATTAGGACTTGATTCACATCAATTTGTGTGAATGAGTGACTGTTATAGTATTTCTACCTCATGATACGATACCAAATGAAATCCAAAGGATAATTAGCTGGCCAAACATTATCAGTGCTCTCGAAATTATAATTAGCCAAAACTATAATACATATATTATAACATATAGGCCTATATCTCGTTGCACATCTTACATGCTAAAGCGTTTGCTGAATAATTCTGTTTTGCCTCAATATGCTTAGTAATTCCGATTTGCCTCGATATACAGTATATATATATATATATATATTGATTCAAAACAGAATTATTCAGCTGTGTGTGTGTGTGTGTGTGTGTGTGTGTGTGTGTGTGTGTGTGTGTGTGTGTGTGTGTGTGTGTGTGTGTGTGTGTGTGTGTGTGTGTGTGTGTGTGTGTGTGTGTGTGTGTGTGTGTGTGTGTGTGTGTGTGTGTGTGTGTTGTGGGCAGGCGCACGCAACTAATAAGAATACGATGGTATAATGGAATACGAATACAGTCTATTCCATTTATTCCATGTATTCCAAATACATTTGAATCTAATCTAATTTTGATCCATCGCAAAGTGCTTCGGCCCTCCCATTATAATGAGCTGGACAGTGTGTGTGTGTGGGAACGTGAACGCGGTATATGCCATGCGAGGCTAGGCGAGGCTTGTTGTCATCTCTGAATTGTTCGACTTTCTGACTCCTCCCCCGGCTGCAATCGTCTACTCTCGCTTGTTTTCGAGGCGAGCCGAAATTAATCTCAAACACGCCTATTGTTATGCAAAAATTGTTATGTGCCAAGTACCCACCTGGCTACTCACTTTGCATAACAATAGCCCAGGTCTGGCGCGGCTGGGTGGCGCAGCGGACATTGCGCTCGTCACCAACGCAAGAGACACCGGGTTCGTCTCCGGCTGTCGGTGTTGCCTCCGGCTTGGGCCGGCCGTCATACTAACTCAATTGGCAGAGTTAGCAGGTGGAAGTCGATGGGTGGTAATCTGGACGTTGTGGACAGCGACAGGTCGGTTGGGGGACGCCTGCACAGCAGAGACCGGAAATGGTGGGGGTAGTGTGAGCCTCCCACACGTTACACCTCGCCAATGAGAGTCCGCGCTGTCTGGTGAAAAGATGTGACAGGCTGCCTCCACATGTATCAGAGGGGACACGTGATGCAACGCTTCTATCCTCCCTACAACCGGCCAGTGGGGGGCATATGCGAGCAACGTTCAAGACAGGGGAGGGAGAATTGGCATGGCTAAATTGGGATGGGAGAAAAATAGAAAAAAGAGGAGAAAAATTGGATACAAAAAAAAAACAATAGCACAGGTCGTCAGAGACCTCAGCTCAGAGTGGGAACTAGCAGCCGCTTTCCGCGTGGTCCTAGTGCATGTCGCGGCTCTGTTTATTATCCGTTTATTATCGCGTAACATTGTTTTGTACGGTAAAAAAGTGCAGGGGACAATAACTGCCTTCTGAAAACATGCAGGGGACATGTCCCTGTGTCCCCCCCCATTAATTACGCCCCTGTCTGGATCCCTGTGTATGACCTTCGACCTGCCCGATGACACTTCTCTGTGTGAATCTCCTGGACTGCCTGAGAACCTGCTCCCGGCCATGACCCCCCCGCCCTGGCTCCCGGCTACGACCCCCGCCTGTCAGAATACCTGCTCCCAGCTACGACCCCCGCCTGTCAGAATACCTGCTCCCGGCTACGTCCCCCGCCTGTCAGAATACCTGCTCCCGGCTATGACCCCCCCGCCTGTCAGAATACCTGCTCCCGGCTACGACCCCCCCGCCTGTCAGAATACCTGCTCCCGGCTACGACCCCCCCGCCTGTCAGAATACCTGCTCCCGGCTACGACCCCCCCCGCCTGTCAGAATACCTGCTCCTGGCTACGACCCCCGCCTGTCAGAATACCTGCTCCCGGCTATGACCCCCCGCCTGTCAGAATACCTGCTCCCGGCTATGACCCCCGCCTGTCAGAATACCTGCTCCCGGCTACGACCCCCCCGCCTGTCAGAATACCTGCTCCCGGCTACGACCCCCGCCTGTCAGAATACCTGCTCCCGGCTATGACCCCCCGCCTGTCAGAATACCTGCTCCCGGCTACGACCCCCCCGCCTGTCGGAATACCTGCTCCCGGCTATGACCCCCGCCTGTCGGAATACCTGCTCCCGGCTACGACCCCCCCGCCTGTCAGAATACCTGCTCCCGGCTATGACCCCCCCCCGCCTGTCAGAATACCTGCTCCTGGCTACGACCCCCCTGCCTGTCGGAATACCTGCTCCTGGCTACGACCCCCCCGCCTGTCGGAATACCT
The DNA here is from genome assembly GCF_963971535.1 of Notolepis coatsorum. NCBI lineage: Eukaryota > Metazoa > Chordata > Actinopteri > Aulopiformes > Paralepididae > Notolepis > Notolepis coatsorum. The sequence continues at coordinate 38,915,554 of NC_140173.1, read as the reverse complement.
GCTCCCGGCTACAACCCCCCCGCCTGTCAGAATACCCTGCTACACAGTCAATCTTGCAGTGTCAAATTAACACTATTCCCGAGTGTATTTGGTCCCACTCAGAATTGGTGTTAAATTGACTCTTGCTCTTGTGTTCAAATAATTGCAAGACTGTCTGTGTACTCGCCTGCTCCCTGGACTGTCTGTGTTCTCGCCTGCTCCCTGGACTGTCTGTGTTCTCGCCTGCTCCCTGGACTGTCTGTGTTCTCGCCTGCTCCCTGGACTGTCTGTGTACTCGCCTGCTCCCTGGACTGTCTGTGTTCTCGCCTGCTCCCTGGACTGTCTGTGTACTCGCCTGCTCCCTGGACTGTCTGTGTACTCGCCTGCTCCCTGGACTGTCTGTGTTCTCGCCTGCTCCCTGGACTGTCTGTGTTCTCGCCTGCTCCCTGGACTGTCTGTGTACTCGCCTGCTCCCTGGACTGTCTGTGTACTCGCCTGCTCCCTGGACTGTCTGTGTTCTCGCCTGCTCCCTGGACTGTCTGTGTACTTGCCTGCTCCCTGGACTGTCTGTGTACTCGCCTGCTCCCTGGACTGTCTGTGTTCTCGCCTGCTCCCTGGACTGTCTGTGTACTCGCCTGCTCCCTGGACTGTCTGTGTACCTGGTTACCATATTCTCCCTTTTCCTAATAAAGATACCCGCTGTTTGGGTTTTCTCTGATTCAACATCATCTCTGCCGGTTGGTGTCTGTGTAACGGAGGTACCGGGGTTCGACTCCCACTCAGGGCATGTCAAATAAGACCGGTTTCAGTGGTGCCGTGACCCGGATGCCTTGGGTGGTGTGAGTTTAGGGGGGTGAGTGTAACGGAGGTACCGCGAGTCTATCCACAGTCACGATGGACTTCATGTGTTGTGAAGTGACTGTGGCACGTAGCGGTACTGCAAGTAAACTCACTCCCCCTCAAAAGGCATACAGACACATTACCAAGAAGTGAATTCACCTCTTGGTATAGTGGTCTGCGATGTCGCCCGCTGTGCGGACGCCCCGGGTTAGACTCCCACCCAGGGCATGTCAAATAAGACTGCATTTGGCTTTTGGCTATAGTTCAACCGTTCAACGGTTGACGGTCAACAATATAACGTTCAACAAGCGTTGGAACTTGTTGTGGATGTTGAGGACGATCCAGGTCATATAAAGGAAAAGGTCTCTGAGCCAGAACGCTTGGACAGTGATGAGGATAATCCTAGTGAAGGATTTGATGCGTTTGAAGCTACCTATTTGGAAGTGCTATTTGGATGAGATGCAGAGAGGGACATTGACAGGAGCCCACAACAGAAAAGGGGGAGAGCTGGAAGGGCCTTTTGTGTGTTTGTTTGTTTGTGTGTGTGTGTGTGTGCGTGCGTGTGTGCGAAGGTGCAGTTACCTCTCATGGACACAAGGGGCTGATCTTCCACAGTGCAACTTTAAGACTCAAAAGCCACGACACATAATGTAGTAATCCATAAGATAGATGAACAAGCCCAACCACAGGTCCAGAGACTGTAGTCCGTAATGTTTGAGTCACCATACCAGTAAATAAACAAGCCCAAGCACAGGTCCAGGGTCAGTAGTCCTCCCTACCTCTGGGATGTGGACAGTGTACGGCTGCCCGTGGAAGATGGGAGCGTTGTCATTCACGTCTCCAATCTGGATGTTGACTGTGTCCTTGACCACCTGGAGAAGGAAGAAGGAAGGATGAGAGACAGACAGTGACACAGTGATACAACTAAACATGAAACTAAAACATTAATAAATATTTACTTCTCCAGTTGTATTTTAATCCCTTAAAAGTGTTCTGCGTTGAATAACAATGATGTGTTTTTTTCAACCAAATTGTTCAATAAACTACTGGAAATGGCTTAGCAGCATCTCTACACCTTCACCCTCATTAAGAACGCAAGGATCTATGAATAATGTAAATTGACCACAAGCGCCCATTGAAATTTACAAGGAATGGCAGGTCGGCAGCTTGTATTCCTTCAAGACATCTCAAATACCTACTCAGATTTATGTGTGTCAAGTTACCACATATTGGACCATGATAGGTTTGAGTGACATCACACCAGGGATCGATTTGTTATATAGGCCATACAAATGTAGATCCATACAAATCTCATAAAACAATGATTTTCCCTCAAGCACTTTATATTCTCAGCAGGATATGTTTTACTTTCAAACGGAAGCTTCCCGACATATAGCTACTACTCATCATTGTATTATGTACGGAAATCTGAACACAATAAGAAGCCAACAATTACAGTTTATTTTTAAATGTATTTATTTGAATTATCCTCAATACCTTAAACAGTATTATGGTACATTTCACTTCCAATGATCAACTTTGTCATTGTACTCAACACTTTTTTTTTGTTCCAATTTTTTTTTAATCAGCTGGTAAAACATATTTTATGTTTAAGCGCCATCCGACTGGAATAGTCTACCTGTCCACACCCATTCAATATCATATTTTAAATTGTTTAAAACTCTGCTGTCCTCTCACTGTGAGACGACCTGCTCATGCTTTTGACCTCACATCATAATAACAGATCTATGAACCCATTATGTGCTATGTGTCATTGCTGTTGTTGTTTATGTTCTTGTCATTGTGTTGTTGTTGTTGTTGTTGACATGTTACTGTTTTTTAACATGCTTTTTATTTTATTGATTGATTGATTTAAAACTTTATTAACAGATTGCAGAATGGGTACAATACAGTACGGCTCAATAGCCTCGCCGACAAATTAAATGCATAATCTATAGGCTAATGTTAAGTCCCTCATTACCCCAATCAATCAGAGTATATTTCTTTAAATGTGCCTGATGGCAGTAGGCTTAATGGAATGAATAATCAAATGAGATCTATTGCTAGCGAAAATAATTAGTTAAACTCTTTCAGAATAAGTAGATACAAACAAGCCCAAAGAGTATCTAATTGATATGAATTAATAGATGCTTATGAGGATATCTGTACTGTATGCGCTCGGCTTAGGTATCATGTACTTTATATATAAACACAGTTTTCAAGGCGCGACCCCCGAAATAACGGTGTCAGAGAGGCTTGGAGCCGGCTATACAGTTTCACTATTAATCAGGTTTTAATCTGTTTCGGACATAATCCATACATGCATTGAATTGATTAACCTTTGGTTTATACCAGTGACACCTCATGTTCATCATCAGATAACAGTGCTTGAACAGATAGATGCATTTTCTCAAATGCATTAATGTCAACGGCTCATTCAATTAGTCAAATCTGTCAAACAGCGCATCTCATCAGACATTTTAATCCCAGTTACAATATCACAATAACGTGTGAGTGACAGTGATACAATTCAACAATCCACAGATTCAGATTCCTTGTAATTCATAATCCACAGTCCACGCATAGACACTTCAATTTATGCTTGAATGAAACACAATCCGGGCGCTCCGTTAAGCAAATACATCCACAGCAGAGAATATGAAACTAATCAGAGCCAAACGCCTGATAGGTTTCATTCATTAAAACATAAAAAAAATTAAAAGCATAAATAATAATAATAAAAAAAAATCGAACCCTAACTAACCTTACTGTCATGCACTTGTCCTAATAAACTAACCTACACTGTAACACGCAACACTTTGATAAATATTGTTACTCAGCTGATAGAGTTGTACCCTTCCTGATGACCTGTCGTACAGAACTTGTAAGTCGCTTTGGATAAAAGCGTCAGCTAAATGACTAAATGTAAATGTAATGTAAAATGTATTAAAAATATCCCGCGGGATTCACATTTGCAATGCGCCGTTATTAAAATAACCACATGCAGTGTGTATCGCGACTCCGAGCGCCGTATCCGTATAACTATGACGTGCATTATTTAGGACAAAGTAAATCTATAGGCTGAATATGATTTATTATCAGCATTTTAGGTCTATTATTTTACATTTCAAAATCCCCCTCTAGGAAAACGAAGCACAAAAACATAATTCAGAATGGTATAATGCAGATCTACACTGTGATAATTATTTCAGGAAGCGAGCTGGCATTTCTTTGTGAGGGTGTGGCCGTGCAGGTTATCCAGCTAACTGAACTAAACCCTGCTCCGGAGCAGGTTCAAACTTTTAGATCTGTTGCCATAGCGACTTAGAAAATCCGACGTCGGGAAACGGAAATGTCTGGTTTAAGTCAAGCTATGCTGAAAATTATCCGGCTAACTCAGTTAGCCAGGTACGGGGAATATGGTGATGGTTCATCTCAAGGGGTTATTCCCAATACAGACATGTCCTACATAATACAATGGTCTGCTGCTCCCTTTTCAGCATGTTGATTGACTGTAAAGTAAAACTGAATACAATACGTATGAATACAGGTTTACATAATGTATGAATCATTTGATCTAAATATAAACATGTATTAACAAATGTCTTAAAAGCACAGTAGGCTAAGTAGGTCAAATAGACCAAATTACTAAGCAGCAGAAACACTGAAGAACAGAACAGAAACTGTAGGCTGATAGAAATGTTGTCTTCATAGTTGTTACTCGGCGCTAACCTCCCAAAACACAAACTTGTTAAATCTGAGACGACGTTTTCAGCATGAGTCCGGGTGCAGTGCTCCATATAGGCCTGTTGATGAATTTATATATTTTTTTTACATACATTTACATTTAGTCATTTAGCTGACGCTTTTATCCAACGCGACTTACAAGTCATCAGGAAGGACACAACTCCATCAGCTGAGAGCGGCACGGTGGTGTAGTGGTTAACACTGTCGCCTCACAGCAAGAAGGTCCAGGGTTCGAATCCCGCTTGGGGACCAGGTTTCCATGATGCCAGTTACCCAGGTGGGGTATCTCCCAGGCCTTTCTGTGTGGAGTTTGCATGTTCTCCCCGTGCTCGCAAGGGTTTCCCCCCCCGATAAGATAAACCCAATGGAAAAACATGCACAACAACAAGATCGCTAACGCTGTGGCGTCCTTGACGAAGACGGACAGGAGCACTTGGATTGGTCCCCTGGCGCGGCTCACGTGGCGCCTGTCTGCTCCCGGCTGCCCTTGGGGGGGAAGGACGACGGGATGGGTTAATCGCAGATACGCATTGTATGCATGGTTCGCATGTGTGCCAAATGGTGACCTCGGAGCAGGTCCTAAATTATTATTATTATTATTAGTGTTGAGTGCTAGACTGGGCTGCTTAGCTTCTGACCAAGAGGATGTTGATATGACTCCTGGCATGTCAGAGAGACATTAGCTTTGAATTGAACGTCACTCTTCGTGAGATCCCCACTGCATCACATGATCTGGTGCGTTCACACAGCGGAACGTCTTCAGCTGCAGAGGCCAGTGGAGCTGAAGGTTCCGGGCTGTAGTTACTCAAACTGTTACTGTAAGTCAAAAGCAGACGTCGCCTGACGATGAGATCGGCTGTCGCTCAACGACAATCGCTTAGCACCCCACACCAGACCCAACCGTTCAGGTATAATAAGCTATTATGTGTCGCTCTGTTTAGCTGGGGGGTGTTGTTTCCCCCCGGCAGATATGGGAGGACGGACTGGACATTAGGTTGTCGTGAAGCGAGCGTATTAGCAGGTAGCTGTGTTGTGCATTACGAGGGAAGTATTAACCTGTAAAACCCATATTGAGCTGGAATTAAACCACCATATACGAATACAGCCTCTCCTCATTCTTCCTGACATTACTGCATGACTGATCACTACAATACATTCACTACCACCGATGGGACAAGTATTGTTATGCACCTGCTGAGAGAGAATGTTTTTTCACGGAAGACACTAACTGTTCTGTTCTCAACCATAATTTTCTTTGGACAATAAACCTTACAACATCCACAACTTATTTTGTTACCCGAGTATAAAAACATCTAGTAGGTGCATCGTGGCGCATTGTCAATGTATTAGTTAATGACAAGCGGCCACTATACCTTCTCCAACTAATGTTATTTGTTTAAATTGTTCCTGTTAATAATAATTAACATAAGTAGCATGGTAATAATATGTTGGTTATTATTGATCAATGAATGTATTGATAAATTAACTTACCTTATAAAACAATTAAATTAAACATGATTTGAGTCTATATTTTCGGTATTTACGGTAGAAATTCTCCAACCAGGTATATCCTATTAATTTCGGCTATTCTCAGGTGCGAGCAGTTCCCCTAATAAGGATCCTACTTGGCTCTGTAATAGCAGGGCTGACCCAAAGAGGGAGCCAGACCTACCTAAACACTCAGCAATCATAACTCATATCTTATCCATAGCATAATATTGTGATTTGCATAACTTATAAACCAATAAATAATTTCTTTCAATATTCCATACATTTAACAAATTTTCCTCTATAGGTATAACCATCAACCATAACATAAATAGCAATAAATCCAATCAAGTATTTTGGCTCCAACATGTACAAACAAAAATAGGACGAGGCGATATTTAGCCAGGCGACAGAAGTTGCTGCGCGATCGTCGCTCGAAAATCTCCTGCCGTGTGGGTTGTCTCATTCATAACAATGGAAGCGATACAATTCTGTCAGTTGCCTCGCTTAAAAAATCGGTCGCCTGGCAAAAATTGTCCGCCGTGTGCGGCTCACTTTACTCAGACTGCGGCCAAAAAACAGTAGCCAGCAAGAGGAGGCACTAGAGGAGGCACTAGAGGAGGCACTAGAGGAGGCACTAGAGGAGGCACTAGAGGCACTAGAGGAGGCACTAGAGGAGGCACTAGAGGAGGCACTAGAGGAGGCACTAGAGGCACTAGAGGAGGCACTAGAGGAGGCACTAGAGGAGGCACTAGAGGAGGCACTAGAGGAGGCACTAGAGGAGGCACTAGAGGAGGCACTAGAGGAGGCACTAGAGGCACTAGAGGAGGCACTAGAGGAGGCACTAGAGGAGGCACTAGAGGCACTAGAGGAGGCACTAGAGGAGGCACTAGAGGAGGCACTAGAGGCACTAGAGGAGGCACTAGAGGAGGCACTAGAGGAGGCACTAGAGGAGGCACTAGAGGAGGCACTAGAGGCACTAGAGGAGGCACTAGAGGAGGCACTAGAGGAGGCACTAGAGGCACTAGAGGAGGCACTAGAGGAGGCACTAGAGGAGGCACTAGAGGAGGCACTAGAGGCACTAGAGGAGGCACTAGAGGAGGCACTAGAGGAGGCACTAGAGGAGGCACTAGAGGAGGCACTAGAGGCACTAGAGGAGGCACTAGAGGAGGCACTAGAGGAGGCACTAGAGGAGGCACTAGAGGAGGCACTAGAGGCACTAGAGGAGGCACTAGAGGAGGCACTAGAGGCACTAGAGGAGGCACTAGAGGAGGCACTAGAGGAGGCACTAGCAAGCAGGGATACGCTGGGGTTTAGCCGGCGGACGATTTTGAGAAAACCATGTATGTAATTCAATGCAAGAATGAATGATAGTATATTATAGACTACCAGAAGAATGAACGATAGCATATTATAAACAGAACAGAACAATGCATACTAGTCTATTATAGACCACCAGAATAATTAATTATTTGATTATAAATAACAGGAGGAGGATAAATCATATATCCACTGGTGATCAAAATGAATGACTAGAGGTAGAGATGTGAAAAGCTGAGGATGAGAACTAGGCACCATCGCCCCCCAGCAAACCACACACGTTCAGGGAAGTATCCAGAGGAAGCATGTGAAAGAATCGCTCTGGTGACAAGTTCTGCACAAATAACAGTGTGTATAGTCAAAGCCATGCCTCCAGGGGGAGTTAACCATTAAGAAAAACATGTTTTTGAGTGGAGGGGACCTTTAATACCTTTCTTGTCGCGTTTCAACAGAACCCACGTGTTTACGGAATGACAAGACACATCCTGGAGCGCACATGTTTGTGTTCATTCATACATTCATAGTAGATATTATTCAGCTGAGGCCTCTAGGTTTGATATGCAGATACAAATACAAGCCTGTCTTCAATTATGGTCTGTTTCTGATAAGTGGCTGTTGGTTTTAGTGTCCCTGGGGGACCGGCAGAGATTTAAATAAATCTACTTCATACCTCTGCCTGGGTGAATTCTCTTTTCTGATTGGCTGGCAAGTGTGTGTCTGTTTAATGCACAGGCGGTTCGCCTCAATGTTATCACCGTTCTAAAGTAACCCGCTACCCGACCTGTAACCATAGCAACATAAAGAGCACAGCTGTCAAAGCTTACACTGGGCTAAGCAACATGATAAACTAACGGCCGGGAAGGAAAACACACCAAAAATGTATAATCTGGAATAATCTACTTTTAACTTTTATGCCTTAAAACAGCACACAACAACAAGTTGATTATCCCTTACATAGGTGGTAACAATGTAAAGCGAAGGTAATCATCAGGAATGTTGTGGTCAAATAAAAAGCTGGGTAAACTACAAACTCACAATGATGATGTCATAGTGGCATAAACTGCCACAAATATAACAAATACAGAATAATTTTTATAATAATACTACTATGTTTTATATTTTCTCAGACAGGCCGGATTTTGACACATTCGGCGCCAGACCCGAGATATCCCAGGTTAACTCGCCAGCGGTTTAAGATTTCTCGGGTTTTGGTTGTTTATTCCTTTATTGGATATTTGTATTCATTATTCATCCACAAACCTCTGTGTTGCATAGGCAATGAGTCTTAGGTCGCCAAACGGCAATACCGGCCGCATCCCGCTAGACGGCGGTATCGAGCACCCTTTGTACCCTTCTATCTTTGCGTGTGGGACGGCCAAACGTCTTCGGTTTCATGTTTCCTTGTCGGGCGAGGGCAGCCGTTCTGCCGGTTCTATTGAAGCACGTCAAATATTCCTGATACATATGTTGTGGTGGATTATGCCGTGGGCCTAATGGACATTGGATATACCAGATGGCGATCAAACAATTGGAATATTATTTTTGGAATACTCCCAATCACAGGTAAGAATGATCTGACGTACATTTTAGCTTGATCCTGCAATGCTTTTACACCGATCGGGCTGATAACCGTTTTAGTGTTCAATACGAATGCCATTACTGACAATCAAATAATCAGAAACTTTTTAATTTCAAACGTATTCAAGTATAAACATAATAAACATGTCACAACAGCATGTAGAATGTATATTATTATCAATACGTTAGTTTAGCAATAGGTTAAACGTGTTATTAGATATATTTTACTTTTAGATTTGGTCAAGTCTATTTCGCGAGGGCGACCATTTTGGATATTTTGAACCATGGGAATTGTAGTTTGTTGGCTACCATTTTGTAGCGGACTTCCACAGGTCTGGTTCTGCTTTGGACTTTTGGAGAACTACACTTCCTGTAAGGTTCTATGGGGTTCAAGGTTCAGAGTTCTGTATGAATTATTTCAATAACTGTTATTATTCGGGATAATAATTCACAAAAGGTAAAGTTTTTGACAAATATTGACAGGCTTTCAAGTTTCTCTTCCATATTGTTAACATGTAGGAACAATTAGATCTGAAATGAGTTTCAAAACGGTTGCACTGTGGAGAAAATAAAAAAGTACAGTAGATTACAGTAGATTTCATTATCTGTTCTTATGCACGCCTGGTGATACTAAATCCAAATTGAACTCGGGCATTTGAAAGATAATATATGTATACTGTATATATTAGTGCTGTCAATCGATTCAAATATTTTATCGCGATTAATCGCATGATTGTCCATAGTTAACACTTTGGTTGCCTAAGGTTAAATTCATGATATACCATAGATTGCCAGCGCTATTTGTCTATGGAGAAAGTCCCCTTCTTTGCAGGGCTATAACTTTTTAAATTCTATTGCTACATTGCCATTATTAGGGCCCATTCAAAGTCCTATATGTATTGTTCATTGTGTAGCAACGTTAAACTTTTTCATTCACATATTCATAGTAAAGTATGGTCTAATGTATAAGTATGTTTTCATCTCTTTCTGCAGCTTTCTCCAGAACGTGATATATAGCCCCAAATGCATTATATTGATGATGAAATACAGTTTGATGGCAATCAGCGCGATATAAAAAATTCCAACTAGACGTACTTCTAGAAGTTACTACACGTCATCTGATGTTGACCGGATGGGCGAGGGGGGCGTTTATAATTCCGTGGGCAGCGTTATACCAATCATCTAATGTGGGTCAAATGTTGATAATAGCAGTTAGTATCAAAGACGGTAACGTTACACGCTGAAACTCACCCCAGTCTCCGCGCGCCGTTGGGCGATCATCGTCGAGTAGAAATTTTATCATTATGGGATATATTTTTACCCGGTCCATCTCCAGCTTGTATAATGGTATATACGTCCAAATCATGTTGTTTATCGAGTTATTGCCAATCGATCACCGTGTAGCGTGACGAGCCAGAGTCCCATGAACTATAGCGAGCGCCCGGAAGTACTACGGTCGTCATGACAACCTCTATTCAACATCCTGTTTGGCGATTGCGCCGATCGGCCACCAGATGGCGCTCCTGAACCGCCAGAGAGCTCAGTGGGTCCTGCTGGTGGATCTCAGGCCAGCGGAGGGGACATATGAATCCGATCGCAGATTTTTGAAATATTGATATAAGGACGCTGTACAGCGTCCCCCGGCAACTTGAGCATGGCCAGCAATGACGTGAAAAGACGTTTCATGGCAGTCAAAGTGTTAACTCGTGATCAATCGCAAATTAATCTTTTCAAGTTCCAAATTTTAATACTCTTATCAACATGAGAGTCAACAAATGCTTGCTTTATGCAGCCATTTAACACAAAAGGATGACCCTCATGCATTGCAAATTTGCATCAAATTCAAAACAGTGATGCACAAAATAACTTAAAAGAAAATAATAATTTAAAACAATGAATAAAGTGTGCATGAAATAATAGGGGAAAGAAAACGTTAGGAACTTGTTACATTCACACAAAATTCAAAATAATGTCTGAGTCAGCAGGAAGGGCGCTAGGGGGCATGTTGAGTAAAATGAAAGTGTGCACTGACCTTGGGTTTTCAACATATACACAATTATTTGATTCAATGGTGGGTTCTGTTTTGTTTTATGCTGCTGGAGTATGGGGTTTTGATGATGCTCCTGAATGTAATGCGATCCAGAACCGGGCCATAAGATACTTTTTAGGAGTCCATAAATACACACCAAAAGGGGCTATAGAAGGGGACATGGGGTGGGATTCTTGCTTGGTCAAACAAAAAGGTGAAATGGTGAGGTTATGGAACCGCCTGGTCCAGCTGCCAAATGGCAGGGTGACTAAAAAGATTTTTAATTGGGACAGAGCACACGGTCATCCCTGGTCAAGAGAGATGTCTATGATTTTTTCTTCTACTGACTTGAGTATGATTTTTATGAACAATTTGCAGTGTAAGGTTCACATAATTAAAACAAAATGATCAACAATCCATCAGGATAAGTGGAAGGTGGAGATTTTGAAAAAACCTAAACTTAGAAAATATATTGCAATTAAAAATGAGTATTTTACTGAACCTTATGTAATGTTAAACTTAAAGAGAAGACGGAGGTCTCTGTGTGCCCAGTTGAGGTCTGGCACCCTGCCATTGGCTGTGGAAGTGGGTAGATTCCAGGGTAAACCTGAGGAGGAGCGGTTGTGTGTTCTGTGTGATCTGGGAGTGGTGGAGGATGAATATCATTTTGTTTTTTATTGCCCTTTGTACACCACTTTGAGGAGGGCTTTATTTGAAAAAATTCAAATTGTAAACCCAGATTTGTTTTGGCAGTCTGAGAGCTGTATGTTGAGTTTTTTTTTTTTGTGGAGGACATCTTCGGTTTTGCAGGATTTTTGAAGAAGGCATGGCACCTGAGACAAAACACACTGTATCCTATATAATTGTATTTGAATTCACCTTGTTTTTCTGTTTATTTACATTGAGTACAGCTTGTGTTATATTACGTTTTATTGTATTTTCTTGTATTTTTCTTTTTTTTATGGCCATCTTGGTCTATGTCATTTGTTAAGTAATTGGTAAAGTATATTATTATATACTTATTGTTATGTG